>NC_092208.1:7386535-7406536 GCF_043381705.1 Parasteatoda tepidariorum | reverse complement strand
TGTAAGAAAACAAATATTCCCATAACTAAAGGTGAAGATAGATGTTTTAATCCTACTGATGATTTAGTAGATCAGACTGATTATCAGGAAATCGTCGGTGAACTTTTATATTTAGCAAATAGAACCCGACCAGATATTGCTTTTGTAACTAGTTATTTATCACAATTTAATAAACGTCCTGAAAAAAGGCATTATGTTTTGGCCAAGAGAGTTTTGAAATATTTGAACGGTTCAAAAGATAGAGTCTTGTTTTATAGTAAAGAATTTGGTTTTTTAAGCTGTAGTGCGGATGCAAGTTGGGGCAATGCAGAAGGAGGAAAATCTTTTTCAGGTTGTGTAATTATGATAGGTAATTCTCTTATAACATGGAAAAGTAGAAAACAAAGATGTGTAGGACTTTCAACATGTGAAGCTGAATTATTTGCTGCAGCTGACACAGCTCGAGAACTTACTTGGATAATAAATATGTTAAATGAACTGAACTGTAAAAAATTTATTGATGCTCCTGTTACTATGTTTTCTGATAGCCAAGCAGCTATTGACTGGTTGAATAATGGTAAATCTTCTAACAAAACCAGGCATGTAAACCTTAAATTTCATTTTGTGAGAGATATGATTGAAGATAAAATTTTAAAAACTGTTTATAAGAATACTAATGATAATATTTCTGATTTTTTAACTAAAGCTGTAACTTTTGAGAAGTTAATTTTTTCTTTGGAAAAAATAAGTTTAATTTGAAATTTATGTTAAAAGAATTAATATTTTTTATGTGTATATTGTTATATGTGTTAAAAAGTAAAATCCTTCTCGCAGGGGGAGATTGTTGTCATTCCCTGGGAAGGATAGCTACGAAGTCTTTCTTTTTATACCGCCAGATGGCGTTCTTTTTAAATTTGTATGTGTTTGTTTGCTTTTTGTTAATAAACTTTTACTTTCTGTCTGAATCTCGATCCACGGACTACAGTTTTGAAAAAGTGAGTTTTATTACACACTAAAAAAGCTAAATTACTTTCTTCCGAATCCAATACATATATATTATATATATATAAAGAATTTGAGTTTCATTTTTAACAGTCATTGAATGGCCGACCCAATTTTTTGGGTTTATGTTTAAATACGTAGCCTTGCAATTTTGAACCCGATCCAGAAGACAAGAGAACTCCTGGGTCAAGTATTGGGAGAAATTTGCCTTCGTAGGACTTTTTAAATGAACTAACCCGCATTTGCGTTTCAGGGAGAGGAAAACTACGAAAAACTTAAATAGTTAGCCTGAAAGTAAGATGACTCTAACCCATGATCCGCCTACCAGTGAGGATATTTTATGCCAGCACTGTGGTTGGTGCAAGCCGGATGCGGAATTCGTATCATGAGAATTTGCTTAAATTAATAATAATTTATGACATAAAATATCTACTAAAACAACTTACTTTAATATTTCCTTGACTGTTGGCAGCAACAACTACATTTGAACCCTATAGAAATAAATAGAAATATTGAGAAATGTTACAAAAAAGGGGTATTTTTATCTGGCAAAATTAAACAGGCAATTTTTCATCATATTGTTATTTTAAAAAAAAGAAAGAATATAATACAATTTTATCTAGGGAAACTTTTCCAAAATAATATCTCATAGGCCTTCTAGAAAGATTGAATATCCACAAAACATTTGATTTCAATTACTAGTCAACATTTTTCTAGTTGTATGAGAGAGATAAATGATGTTATTAAAGAATGTTTCCGATAACAAAGGGTTTCAGAAAATCATTTTATTTAAGTTATGTTCAGGGTATCTGCTACATTTTAAGATGTTCAAATTCATGACTTTCCATGACTAATTCCAAGAATTTTTTTTCATGACTAAACGAAGTTACTATTTTCTTTGACAAAAACACAGCAACAAATTTAAAAAAGCATTATAATAACATTCATTGAAATGATAGGTATAACCAAAACTGTTATAATCTGCATCTTCATATTTATTGATTTTAAACTTAAAAAAACAGAGTAATGAAATAGTTAAAGCAATAAAACAGCTGAAAAAAATACAAAAGCAAATAATTTTTTCTTTTTTTTTCTTCTGCAGAATTATATTTTAAAGATACTTTTCTTGTTTATGGGGGAAAGGAATTCTCCAGATTTTTCTGTTCTCAATTCGGAATAAAAAAAATTCCCAATGACTAGCTTGCTTCAGCTAGATTTTTAAAGTGAAAAAATGATTTTAAAAAAAATCTGAAATCAGAGAAGTTTAAAAGATAATATCCCTTTAGAAATGTTTCTTCTTTCATTTTTTGAAAGAACACCATTATTTTTAAAGGAGACGATAAAAATATTTAATATTTCAATAAAATATGACTGTAAGTGGGGATTTTATTACAAATTCATATATTTGGAACACCATGAAATAGAATCAGCAACCTAAATTCATGATTTTTTTTTAAATAGTTAAAATCATGACAAATTTTGTTCAATACCGAAATTCACGACCTTTCATGAATTCTCATGACTTTCCAAGTGCGCAGATACACTGTATATTCTTTAGAACAGAAGGCAATTGGGATGCACTTCGCAAGTTTAAACTTGTTTATTAATTTAAAATAAATTATCAACAAAAAATTAACAATTTCAATATTAAAATTAACAACAATAAAAATCAACAATTTCTTAAAGTCAGTTATCTTAAGTAATTCTAAAGCATTGCAATTCAAATGAAATAAAACATTGCAGTTTTTAGTGCATAATATTTTTTTTATAAAGTTCTATTTATTAAAAATAAAATTATCCTTACCATTCTCCAACATACAGCACTAACAAATTCATTTGAGTCATCTTCCTTAACATTTCTGTCCTAATTTGAATGAATAACAAATTAATTTAGGAATAAATAATATCAGTAATATATTTATGTTACCTTAATTTTTTTAATTACTTACAAGTATACTTTTGAATGTCTCAAACTTAAATGTCAGCACTGGTGAAGAAAGACCTTTGTAATACACATATAATGAATTATTCTCACTCCCTGTTAAAAAGTAAAAACATCACTATAAATATACATAAAACAAATATTTCTTACATGAAACAATTACACAAAGAACACTTGGCCTGGAACAGGCTGTAGTGCTTTGAAAGAAGAAATATTTCAATAAATATGTTGTTTCTAATGCTACTTTTTAATTTTATATTATAACCGACGTTGAACAACCGAACCAATTTCGGGTTTATGATCAATTGCATAGCTGATGTTCAATTCCATAGCCATTTTGAACCAATCCAGAAGACAAGACTCCTAGATCAGTACTCCCAGAGATATGATTTGTTATGGGAACATGGAGGACTTTGTGACCCAACAGATTTAACATGCATCAGTCACCATTTAACACGGGGGGAGACTTTGGCCAGCGGGGATCGAATCGACAACCTCTTGGACATGGATCAACCTATCCCGGCCTTCTAATGCTATTTGTCAATACCACAAAGCCTGCTTGGTGGAACTAAGCAGATTTAAGGCAGATGGTGTATTTCTTGTAGTTAAGTGGTGCCATCAATTGCCAAGAGTTTGATTTCAGCCCCACACACGTTAGAGGGCGGACCCAATTATTCATCCACAGATCGTAATTTCGACCTGAATCAGAGAATGATCTATCCCCAATTTGGTACCAGCAGAGGTATAAATTTGTTATGGGAACTTGGAAGACTTTGTTACTCGACAGATTTAATGTGCCCCAGTGCTATTTACCACACAGGGAGTTTTGGGACAGCAAGGATCGAACTCAAGACCACTTGTGTTATGACAAATATGAAATTCATATTAAGGCACATATGTTTTAAGTAGAAGTAGTGACACATACTCTTGCCATTTTATTCAATATTTTTACTCAATACTCGTAGTGGAGGTTTCAGTGGTATATAGTTTTTTCAAATATTAATTCATTAACTAAATTCAATTAATTTTAGTTTAAAAAATTATTATTATTTAAAAAACTAACCAAAATAAAAATTTTCTTTGTTGACCTAAGCAGGAATTGTCTTAAATTTTTTTTAATATTACTAGTTATTTCAATTATAACTTTGTAACTTATTATTATTACTTATTGTTTGTTATTAAATACATTTTGACAATTCTAATTAAATACTATGCCAAGGCAATTGCTAAGTTATCTGGTCGCATATCCAGGTGTCTGATTTCCTAGCACATTCATAAGAGCTTCTGTAATTTTAGTTTATCTTTTCTCCTGTTTTTTTTTTTTTTTTCTTTTTCTAAAAAATGTCTATTAAAAATTAGATTTTTGTCAAATTAACCAGCCAGGTCAATTAGGGAAATTTTATGGTTGAAAATGTAGTAATTTTTTTTTTTTTTAAAATAATATTCATCTCATAAGGTAATAATATAATGATATGGATTAACTTTTAATAGTAATTTTTGTTATTGAAATAATATACTTTAGAATAATTTGTAAAGAATAGTGATAGATATGTAAAGAATAGTGATAGATGTTTTTGGACTTAGTGTTAGGTGCTTTAAAAATTCAAATCATTTGAGCAAAAATTTTTTAAAGCATACCAATTTTTATTTATATACATCAATTAATTATGAATTATAGCTGTAATTTTGAATTACTTTATTTTTAAATAGAGTTATACAGTCAAAATAATTTTTTTACCTTAGTAGGGATGAATTTTGTTTTGTTTTTTTCATTTTAAAAACTGCATATCAAAAAAAGTTCTAAAAGCATACCAGTTTTCTTAGTGCACCAATTAATCAATAGAAGTACAAAATAGATTAACACTCACCACAAGTGATGAAATCACCATCTGTGGCTAAACCAACAAAATTCTTTTCATTCAGATGACCTTTAAAAGAACGCAGGGCATTCTGATGCAGGACGTCCCACAGTTTTAACTGGCTATCTGTAGAACTGTAAAAATTGCAAATGCATTCTTAAAAAAATTCTCATGATTTTTTTTTATCCATGATAAAATAAGAATTGTTTAAAAGCAGTATTACAAAAATAAATTAAAGATACGACTTAATCAAAATGTTGCATTTTATAAACAATCATTGAATGTTTAAGAAAGAGTTTGGCAAGTTTTAGGACAGGATGGATTAATCCACGGTTTAAACCGTCCTGTTCAAAACCCCTTGTATTTATAATATGGCACAATTTAAAAAAAATATTGTAAAAAAAAAAAAAAAAATTAATTTTTGAACAAGAAACAGAATGAAAACAAGTTTTTGTTTTATTAAAAAAGTTTATTATTATTTTTAGTATTGTATTATTTATCCTCATGCAAAAACATAATTTATACGTGTTAAAAGCATATTTATTCATGTTTAAAGGATAAGGTATTCTTCACTTTAGTTGTTCATTCAATTGTAGAGCTTCAAAAGTTACAAATCTTTTCCTATTATATTATTTTCCTTTAATAAGTTAAAGCAAATTGTATAAAAGGTATCAAATATTTATTAACATATGCAATTATTATGTGTACAATGGTTACATACAAAATTTTTACATTTTACCAACGTTCAAGGTTTTGAACACTTTAAGATAGTTTTGGTCAGTTTAAAATAGTAAAACCCATGTGTCCTCTCCAAACCCAGTTTAGGACGTCCAAAACCCCAACCCTGGTTTAAGAATATATATGTACACCAATGACCTAAAAAGATGGGAGAAAAAAGGTAACACATACGCAGAGACTATTTCTTCAGCATTTAGAAACTTGACGTAAGAAACTGCCTTTTTATGCCCTTTAAATACTTGCTGAGCTTCACTTAATTTACGTAAATCATAATAATGAACACAGTGATCTATAAAAAAAAAAATATTAATAGTAATTTAGTGCATCACTAAATGAATAAAGCTACTGCTACATAAATCATAATAATTAACACAGTGATCGATAAATAAAATACATTAACAGTAATTTAGCGCATCACTAAATGAATAAAACTACTGTTATGTAAATCATAATAATGAACAGTGATCTATAAAAAAAATACATTGACAGTAATTTAGTGCATCACTAAATGAATAAAGCTACTGCTACATAAATCATAATAATGAACACAGTGATCTATAAATAAAATACATTAACAGTAATTTAGTGCATCACTAAATGAATAAAGCTACGGTTGTGTAAATCATAATAATGAACACAGTGATCTATAAATAAAATATATTAACAGTAATTTAGTGCATCACTTAAAGTTACTGTATAAGCTAATTATTTATTAAATATTTTCAACTGAAATATATCTTATAAAAAAAATTTAATAAACATAACATAACAAAAAGTATAACATTATCTTATCATAGACTTAAAGCATATCTTTTTGAACATTTTATTTTTAAAATTACTGTCTCAAAAATTTTATAAGCTAAGTGTTTAAAATTTTTGGCAAAATTTTTCAAGCATGAGTTTGAAAATTCATTGCGCAACTGAAAACCAAAAAAATAAATAAATACAATAAACAGATTTTATTTCTTTTTTCTTTTTTTTGGAATTGCAATATTAAAAAAAAAATATTTACAATAAATTACTTTTAATTTATATTACAAATAAATATATTAATATAAAAATATTATATAAATATATTATATAATATGTAAATTAAACATGTATAATATAAATAAGTTGTTTCCAATTTATAATTTCTTCTGTTTCATTTCTTGATCCACGTATGTATCATAGCCAAAATATCTAGTCTCATTTTGTAATTTTACTAAAAGCCAATATAACAATGTTTTCTTTTTTGGACAAAAATTGCTTATAAAAATTCAAGAAAGAAACTATACCCTTTTATTTCAATAAATTATTTTATTACTACATATGATTTATGTATGCTAATTATTTTATTACTTTTTAAAAAAAGGGAAAAAAAGGATAATTTTAAGCTTGAAACATTATTATTAGCAGTCTAATTTTTATTAATTTTCTAAAAAAAAAATAATGTAGCAGAAATACATTAAAATAATAGTTCTCATGGTGCCTAAATCATTCAGAATTACACTATGATTGTTTAAAGTTTGATTATCTTATTCTGTAAATCAATAATTGAAAACTACTTATGTATATACAATTCCTACAACTTGAATTAAAGATAAAAATAAAAAAAAACTTTGAATTGTGTTTGTTAAAGATAGCATATTCAATTTTGGCACACTGAGTTTAGTTAACCATGAGCATACATTTTTCAATATATTCTCGATACTAAAAAAAGGGGGAAAAAATTCAAAATACAAAACTGTGAGAAAATTTTAAATGAGAGTTTTTCTTTTTCTAAATAAAACAGTTCTAAACTATTTTTCTTAAAATTAATTTGCCTTCTTTTAAATTAATATTTAAAATAAAATATAAATAATTTTAACCTGCAGAACCAAATGCTAGGTGATATTTGCTAGATGGGCTAAACTTGACACAACAAACATTGGCTTTAGCCTCCAGCGTAGCACAGGAATGTTCCATATTAGTCATCCAGAGTTTAACTAAAGATAAAATAATTAACACATATTACATTTTAATTTATAGTAAGGAACTAAAAACCTGAGGATCATAATTAATGACTTTTAGTTTATAGGATGGTTAAAGAATAATATTAAATTATTAAACAGACGTTTTTATGGACTTAGAAATCAACTGAATTAATGCATAAACTAAAATTCGACTTTATCTGCTAATAAAACAGAAGATTCATAGTAAATTTTTGGAAGAAAAGTATTATAAATATATGTAAATATTTAATATTAACACTTTTAGGACTATTCCTATACATTTTCAAACATCATTGCAGATTTTAAGTAATTTTTAAGCTTTTTGAATCATAGAGCTTTTTTTTATTTAAAGCTAAATTATTTCATTAAGATTCTTTAAAAGCTATGCTGCATATTATAATTAAATTGCTAAAGGTGTTACTGACTTATAAAAATGTGCACACAAACACACACACACAAAAAAAAAATTTAAGTAATTTGAAAATACATTACTTTAAAAAGATGAACAAAAAATCTAAGAACAAAAAAAAATCCCAAAGCAAAAAAACCATTAACTAAAAATCAGAATTAAGTTTCGTATCTTTTTTTTCCATAAAGAGTAATATAAAGAGTTCAATGAAAAAGGAAAAAAAAAAAAAACTCACTAACTTGCACACAACAGAATAACTATTTGCCAAACAATTCAGCTTTTAAACTTTCATAAAAGTCAAAAAGTAAAGAGCATTAAAATCTCACAATAAATATGAACAGTTAATTGCATAAGCTTTAAACACGAGTTTCTTAAAATTCAATACACATACTACATTATACACATATTACAGGGTTCTAATAATTTTATTTGAATTTATAACCAAATTTAAGTGCCCATGTGGGGAACTTATTTGGAAAAATTAAAAATGAATTCAAATACACATAATCAAATTTTTATAGAGCAAACTTAATTTAAGGGTTTAATCAAAGAGTAATTAAATTATCAGCTAAGTCTAACATCTCCTATTTCGAAACAAATATCATGCTCGTTCTAAATGGATATTATTTAGGATGGTTATCAATTATTTGCAGTAATAAACAATATTAAATCACAATAAATTAAAAAAAATTTTTTAACACATTTTTAAAGCTATTAAATAACTTTTGCATAAATAACCTTTTATTTAATAAGAAAATGTAATAATTTTTAAACAAAATTGGATTTGGGAGGATACAAAATTATTTTAATCCAATAAACAATAACTTTTTCAACTAAAAATTCATTTGTTTGAAAAAAATAATTATAAAATAAACAAAAATAATAATTATTCATTGGGAACATAGGAAATTATTTGAATCTATTAAAAAAGTACACATTTTAATTAGTAAACTTTTTTTTTTAACAATAATCGATTAATAGGGAAGAATATAATATTATTTGAAACCATAAAATATTTACACATTTAAATTTACACCGTTTTTAAACAATGACTTATTTGTATATCAACTATTTAAGATGGTCAAAATGTTTTTCTTTTAAAGAAGTTCAACATTATCACAACTTTAAACATTTTATTTCATGGTATGTAGCGAAATCTTTCAACAAAAAATAAGCATCTTTTAAGTATTTTTAAGCAGTATATATATTAAAAACAAATGCAAATTAATTTTCAAAGACTTTACATGAACATAATAAAATAACTAGTTTCTGACAAAGAACTCTTTTCTTGATTGTATTAGCGATTATAAAATGAGATTTTTCGGTTCGATGTAAGAGGGTGGAAAATGAAGCCTAAAATTGAGAACATCTTAAAAAATGCGGCAGAGTGCCCCATGAAAGTGAAATAATCTCCCCGAACCCAGCTCAGTAGACGCACATGCAGTCTCGCAAGTATTTCATCAAACATGTAAAACGATTGGCACTTTCATACGCAATGGACCGACGGTAAGCCGAAGTAGATGATGGTTAAATGAATTGTGAAAACTTTGAACAGAACAATGTGAAAAGTCTGCTTTTGCACAGTACGTGGTGAAAATCGAAATGGTAAAGAAAAAAATCTAATTTTCGAAAGGAAAATTTAAGCACTTTTTAAACACCCAATGAAAAAAACACCTTAAAGGCCTTCTAAAAAAACCAAAACCGAAAATAAGCACCTTTAAGCACTTTTGAAAAAAGCTACACACCCTGTATTTAAACATATTTTACAAGTTTAACCATTGAAAATTTCAACATAATCTAACCTTTTGAATCATCTGAACCAGATGCTATCAACTTGGTATCCACTTTATTGAAGTCAACGCTCCAACACCTTTTCTCATGCTCCTGTAATAAGATTTAAGTTATCAATACAATGCAGTTATAAAAAGTAATTTTATAAATTGTATAATTTTAAATCACAAATATATATGTTTGATACGGTCTCGTTCATGCCAGAAAGTTATATCAGGATTTGCTTGTACTACATTTTCTTTTAACCTATTTGTTATTTTTCTTCAGAAGTCTTTTACGTCTTCGGTTAAGAGAACGCTATATTGCGAAAGAAATTTTTCGTCACTAATTCTCTTTCTCCTTCATTACTAATTTAAAATAAAGAAAAAGGAAGTTCAGTCAAACTTAGAGTAAGTCATGATGTTTCAATTGCTGAAATAAATACTTCAAAATATTCAAGTACAAACAAATTATGAGAAGAGAACTTCACCGTTGCATAATCCTAAGTTACCAACTCATCATTTATTTTCATTTGTATATTTTAAAGATTTTCTGTTTCAGTATTTCAAAACTTCGTGACTTACTCTAGGATTGTTTGAACTCACTTTTTCTACACTTCAAATCAGTAATGAAGGAGAGAGAGTATTCGCGAGGAAAACTTTCTTCTGCGATATGGCATTCTCTGAAGCAGCTGCATCTCTATAACATTTAATAATTTTTTAAGTGGTGCAAATATCTGTAACCTTTTCTTCTAAAGTATTTTGATACTTTCAGACATGATAATTGTTTTAACAGAGAAATCTCTTTCAACTCCCGTCTGTCCATGGGAAAATGTGGGACAAGATCTGATAAAAACAAATAGGTCACTATAAAGATCCAGATTATTTTTTAAATTGAAAACAGCTTATTTTGGCCCAAAAATAATCAATGGGTTTCCAGAAATTTTCAAAGTTTGCTTCATTTTTCTAGTATGTCATCATCATTTACATATATATTCCACTAATTTGAAATTTTATCAATAGGAGCTTCAATTATTTGACGCTGCCTTATCACAGTCAATGTAGATTTTACAAATAATCACACGATGTAAAATCTGTAAATTTGGCATTGTGACATTGCTATGCAAGAAAAAATAGGATTTATAGGAAAATTTTGATTAGATAGGATGTTTTTAAGGTTTTAAAAAAATATAGGAACTATAGATTTATAGGCTAATTTTAATCCCTGGAAAATCTAAACAAAGAAACATGCAAACAATGACAACAACATATAAATAAAGGTACACTCTTTTTCATTAATAGATCATAATCTTTCAAAAAAAGGTGCAAAGCAAAGGCATTCTGCACAAGTGGTAGCTGAAGATAAATGAAAGCATGTGAAATATGTCATAAAAGTAGTAAAGTAGTTATGAAATATAAAAACCAAAGAATAGAATTAAAGAAAAGTAGAATTATTTAAAGGTAGAGCTTAACATGTTTAGTGAAGTGTAAAATAATAAAAAGTTACAAATAAAACAACTTCTAAGGAAAAACGCAATAGGGGAAGCATTGGCAGAACAAAACAATAATTCAGAGTTAAAATTAATCGTTACTCCCAAAATATTGAGTGTTTAAAAAAGTTATTCAATAGGTTTTTTTCTGTTCTTTTATTAGTAATAGCTATTTTATACAAACATTTCTCACTGCTGACACTTAATATGTTCTTCTACTAAGCTCTACAATTATTGTGGAAAACACAAAGCAATTGTATAAAGTAGATAATAATTAGCATACACTCCACTGTGGAACATTTTATAGCCTTACCTGATATGTTTTTACTTTCTGATTAGTGAAAGCATCCCAAAGCGTAACAGTACCTTCGTAATCACTGCTGGCCAACATGTTTTTATGAAATGAACTCCAACTGATACAGCTGAAAAAATAGATTATTATTAAATGCTGGAATTTAGAATATGATCTTCAGGTTGAAAGATTTAGTTAAATGATATCATTGCAGGGTTGCTACAAAAAAAGTGAACAACATAGTTGCTTTTACTAGCCTTAGACATGAATTGGCAACCAAAAACTATGAAAATAGTTGCCTAAATAAGAACAAAAATATGACTAAAATTTTATTAAATGACTTAATTGTCATATGCCACGATCTATTTAGTCAAGTTGGTGGGAAATATGATAATTTTTATATAAACATTAGCATTCCAGCACAAAATTTTTATATCAAAAAAATTTATATATTTGCAGAAAATTAAATACTTTTAATTACAAGAAAATATTCAGAAATTTTTTTTTTTCATTAAAAAAAAAAAAAAAAAAAANAAAAAAAAAACACACTTTTTCTAAAACATTTTCAGTTTAACCAATAATTGATTTGGCAAACATATATATATATTGTGAAAAGTGATTACTCCAATTGGAAATTCTGTCATCGTATTATAATATAAGAAATTTTATTTATTTTTTTTAAATCATGCAGAATTTCGTAGCAATAACCGTTGTAAAGGTGATGGAGAAACAAAATAGATTCGCAATGGAATCTGTGTAAATTGAGCGCACTGAAAAGTGATGACTCAAATTTGTAATCCAAAATTTTTTAAGAAAAGAAAAAATTCACTGTGTTCAGAAGCTACTGCGGCTTGCAGGTGGCCAACCCAATTTATACTTTAAAAAAAAACAACATCTCTAGGAGCACTGAAAAGTGTCCTACTAGTCGCCAAGTTCCCTGAAAATAGTTGCTTTTTTAGCCTTTTCAGGCAAAAAAAAGTTGCCATGTTGCTAAAAGTTGCTGAGGTTGAAAATGGTTGCAAATAGTCACATTTTGGTCGTCTGTGGCAACCCTGCATTGGGATGAAGAAAAAACAGGGTTCGCCAAGTCGGCCCACTTTGAAAAAACCCGCCCGGGTTCTATTGCGTGGGCCCACCTTGAAAAAACCCAATTGGAGCGATAAGTGGGTCTTTTCAAAAAATTTTTTTCTTAATTTTAATAAAACTTATTGTTGCACATTCACTTTTATATTATTTATTGTGCAGCATAAATTTGTCAAATAGAGTTGAATGATTTATGTGATTAAGTTTTTAATATTAGTAAAGTAAAAGAAACTCTAACCTACAATTTTACAGTAAAACAGATTGTTATTATTAATTCATATGCTTAAAAAAATTGAAAAGAAACAATCATTATTATTATTATTTTTTACCAAGTGATACATTAACAAATTTAAACAATTTTATTTTCTGGCTTTAAAAAAATAAGCTAAAACTTTTTATAAAAGAACTTTTTAAAATTATTTATCTAAAAATGAAATCATTTTCCCAGGATTAATTATTATACTCTTTATAATTATACGTAATTTTAATTTCACTTTCTATTAATCTTATTATAAAAACATGGAAGACCATTAAATATTTATTTCAGTTTTTTATTTAAGTCAAAAGTCAGATGAAATTTTAGTTATTACTGATTATAAATATTTACAGATTATAATTTTATAATAGGTAATATATATATATATATATATGTTTAATAAATATATTAAATAAATGTGTGTGAAAACAAAAAGATTAATAAACTTGTTCCATTTATATTACTGATAATCCGTTATTTAAACTTAATATAAAATACATGTAACAAAATTAAAAAAACTTTTTGGATTTTCTACTTTTAAGCTTATACAACACTTCTTAATGAATAAAAATATTTAAACAGTAAAACTTAAAGTTTATGAGCACTAATTGAAAAAACCCAATTTCCCCCGGGTTTTTTCAAATAAAACCAAATTTCCCTCGGGTTTTGTCAATAAAACCTAGGCGGGTCAAACCCCGAGAAAAAGGGATAATAAAATTCAATATTTAAAATTCAAAAAATCCACAAAATATTTGTGTAATATGTATTTCAAAAAAAGAAACTTATACCTAATTTTTTGGTTGCACACCATCTCATTTACTGGGCAATGAACATCAATGGGATCTCTTATCACAGACGCATACTCATAGACCTAATAAAAAATATTATAAATACAAAAACAATGTAGTATTCAGAGTACATCACTATTAACTTTAACTTCTAATCTCAAACTCAGTTCAAAGCACTGTATCATGTTATCTTTCTGTAAAACAAAAAGTTTTTTTTTTACATTCATGTTACTCAATGAGGAAACCACGATTGTGATTTTGGCTAAAATAGTCACCACAGTCACCTTTTCCTCAAAACAGTTATTTTAATCACCTTTTTAGTTGCTGATGCCTGCCCTGATAGATGCCTAAAACTATTTTCCATAGCTTAATTTTGAACAAAAGTTTTTAGCAATTGAACAAATTTACTCACATTTATAAAAATCCAGGAAAATCACTGAATTTATTTGACAATTGAAGCTGAAATTTTTACATGTATTTCAATAACTATAATTTTTTTAATACAAATTAAAATCTAAAAAAAAAAAGGAAATTATTTAAATTCACAAGGCGTTAAGGAGTTAGGACATTTCAGGATTTTGGAAAAAAATCTTTCTATTTTCATTCTATGCTTATAAGGAGAGGTAAAGTTTCTCAGTATTCAAATTTTTGTGTACATCTCACATAACTGATTGGAAACTTAGAAAAAACAAAAATAAATAACACGAAAGTTAGCTGAAGTAGTAATTTGAAACAAATCTTCCTTTTTTTGACTTCCAACTTAAAATTACTATAATAAGGCAATTTAATATTTTATCAATGAACACGTGTCCAAATGCGCAGTCATGTAACTCCGGACAAGCCACGACTGCTGAGCATTTGGACACGTGCTCTGCACTAAAAGACTTTGACTGTATTGTTAAGAAGTACTGGAAAGCTAGAAGCCTAATGACCTAATAGTCAATGGATGGCATTTGTTTAATAATAATTATCAATTACTAATTAAGTATGAAATAATAATACATTATTTACAAAAGTATGTATAATTATTTCGTATTTTTGTATAATTAGCTATTTTGCTGAGTAAGTTTTATTTAAAAAATAAATAAATGAACAGTTCTTGTAAAAATTAGTAAAAAAAAAAGAAGAGAAAGCCTATAGTTCAAAAATTATTTGCATATATAACTGAAATATTTATCTTAACTTAAAATTTGCAAGTACAGCCCTACATACATTAAAAAGAAAGGCTCTATGGTCACTATTTTGTTTTGTAGCTCTTTGGAACAACTTATTATAAAAAAAGCTATAGTTTCTTTTATTTTGTTGTATCACATAAAAAAAATCATAAAAAAGTTTTTTTTTTATAGCCTTGACACAAAATGTGAAGAACTGGCAGAAACAAAATGACATAAAGCTTTATCAGAGAACGGTGAGATATTATAAAAGATACTTTAAACAAATCACAAGATTCTAGTTCATTTGTTTTTTACACAATGATGAATCTTTAAAGATTGTTAATTCAAAAATAGACGCTTAGATGAATTAAAACACATAATAATGCACAGTTAAAAATAGTTATGATGGAACACACCTTTATTTTTTTCGTGACCCCCGCAATTGCAAAATATTCATTATCTTTTTCGAATTCAATGCTGAAAAATAATAATTTGAATTTATATAAGTTGAATATAACAAAACATTTCATTGAAAAAGTAAGGAAGATTGTAAAAGTAATGATTACCTAGATACTATATTGGATCCATTGAAAGAATCATTGGAATAGTTTAAGGCAGCTAAAGGTCTCACATAACTAAATCTAGTAAATTTTATTAAATTTTCTTCAAATAAATCAATACCTGAAGTCCTCATAGAACCTGTATAAACAAAATAAAACAAAATTTAGAAAACCATTTATTTAAGTTTTAAAATAAAACTTATTTATAAGAAATTTATTTTTGAGAGGGCAAAATACTTTATACATTAGATTATAAATTTAAAAAAAAACTTAATTGAACTAAACAAAATGTAATTGAACACAATATAGAAAGAAATTCATTCTATACACTTTTATTCATAAAACATAGCACTAAAAATTAACACTTAATTAAGATGTCATAAATCAAGAATTAACTCCTCCAGGATGATGACCACATGTGTGATCGTGCAATTTTCCTTTCACAAACCACTATATCACACATGAAACAAGCCTTCCTGACTCTAGTGGCTTAAGATCAGTGGTCGGAAATAGCGCACTTCAAGTAGTGAAACTATTGTAGTTGCTACTCTTCGTAGTTTGCAGTGCAGTGAGTAGTGGGATACAAAAAAAAAAAAAATAATAAACCAGTAGTTTGTAGTGATCCTAGCAACTACTTTTAACGTTAGTTAAGAATAGTAACATGGCTCTAAAGCAAACTAGTTTTTAAAATTTTATGGGTACAAATCTTAGCAGATCTGTCAATGGATGCAACCAGTTGGATACAATGGATGCAACCAGTTGGATACAATGGATGCAACCCTACGGCCGCAGCTGAGCATTAATAGAAATTATGTATTTAAAATCACATATAGCTAATATATAAACTAGTCATTTTGAAAAATAAATAATTAATCATTTCAGTCACATTTTCACATGTGAATGCACACTCGTTGAACATTGATGTTATTTCACAGGAAGGGAACATATTTTCGAAGTACTTAATTTCTTAGGGGAAATAAAAGAGCATTAAACAATTTAAAAATTTAAAGTATTTGATAGTTTCGCAGTTCTTAAATTAAATAATTACCGTCGAAAAAGGGATAAAAAGTTGAAGGTTAAATGAATGAATTAAAAAAAATTTCGAATAACAAAGTGGCTCATGTAAACATGAACAAATATTTTGTAATTATTCCCTAATATTTGATGTAAGCCTATTTCTTATTCAAAACCATTTTGAACATAGGTGTAAATTAAGTTCTCCAGCAAAGCTCTACTCCTTAAAGTAGTGAAGTAGTTACTATGATTCCAAAGTAGTTTATAGTCACTACATTTTAAAAAAAGTAGTTTTAGTTAACTACATTTGTAACAAAGTAGTCATAACAAAAATAATGTAGTTTTTCCGACCACTGCCTAAGATCACATGGATGTGATTTCAATTCAGTACTCTTTTATTAGCACTTAGTACACAAGCAAATACAAAGCATGTGGGCCTGGGGAAGTGCTCCCCTTTCCTTCCACCAGTCCTAAAGAGCTTAAATCTATAGCTGTAAGACAAATTTGATTAAAAATTATAGCCTTGCTTTTTCGCCAATTGCTCTGAAATGAATTAAAGGATTTATATCTGTACAAATGAATGAATTTCAAAATGTGAATAACAAGAAGTCAACTTAAAATGAATAAAATAAATTACAATAACCCATTTTAGGCCAAAGGTGTGCAAAAGCACCATTTCAATAAATATTTTTTTATTAAAAGTGTGACATATATTTTTCACCAATTTTATTTTTCTGCTGTTGTCAAGGGTTCTTAAGGCATCCATAAATCATTAGTAATTCAGTTGGAATAAACACTTTCTGTTGAGAAATTTTTAAACTGCGCAAGATTTTTTAAACTTAAAATGGTTATTGACAAATGAAATTTTTTAAAAATGCATAATTATTCCTTTTGAGATTTATCATATGCTTTTATGATGGATAAAAGTTGCAAGTCAGTAAATAAAAAAAAAAAATAATAATGAAACAAATTTCATGAAAATAAACAAGCGTTCAACTAAATGGTTTGCTCATTGATTTGGTGAATGGTGCCTACACGCAGCATTTAATTTCTTATATAAAATATAATTTTTCATACAAACTTTTTTTTGTGTTTTTTTTTTAATGTATTGTAAGCATATTTCAATGAAAACAATACTACATTTTAAAAAATTTATATGCTTGGCCTAAAATGGGTTAATATGTCTAAAAACTATTTATTGCAATTATTTATAGCTCAATTAAAAAAAAAATAATAATAATAATATTTTATGCATACCATTTTCTGAAGGAATGCTATCTAGGGACTTCAGGTTAAAGTAACTTTTTTGAAGATCATTATAGTGCTCATACATTCTTTTCTTTCTGGAATTGAAACTAGGAGCAACACACGTCTTACTCACCTGTAACATAGAAAAAAAAACAGTCAACACATAATAGTTAATTTAGCAAACAGTTTATGACACTAAAAATCAGTTTTAAAAAGTTTGATTTGTCTTCATATAACAATCAACAACTGTAGTAAAAAGTGATATAAATATACAGTCGGACCTGTTTATCTCAAATCTCACGGGAAAGGCGAAAAATTTGAGATAAAGAGCTTTCGAGTTATAAGGGGTATTTTAAAAAATAAAATTTATTTTCAAAATTTGATTAAAAGTGCTTGAATTGTTTTTAGTAGAAAAATACTGGCATTTCTGTAAATTAATTATACTACATTTATTTATTTCTAGAAATTTTTTTAACATACCTTTAACATTGAAACTAAAATTTTTAAAGATTTTTGACATCTAACTTTCTTTGTTGGTAATGCTGTTTGGAAATTTGTGCTCGATTATTAGAAATTTGACTATACTATTTTTAATTGCTGTAAAAACTTAAAGAAATAAGGACAGCTTAACATACTTAAACGTGAATTAAACAGTTTAGCATAGCAGAAATATCATCCTTAAAATATCCCATAGAATGAGCTTTAAGAGGTCATCACTTTTCAAAAAAAGACAAAAATAAGAAATAAAATTCCCTGTATTCTCCCAGTTCGTAAGGAAAAACTCAAAATTCCCTGCTAATTAAGGTGATTTTTAAATTTTCCTGTTTTCCCTGTGGAGTGGAAACCCTGTAAACTGATAAAGCAATAACTGGAATTGTTGAAAATCAGTGATTATGGCAATGATATAAATACTAATTATTAGCTTTAAAAAAAAAAACTACTTACATATTTACTCCCATTGAAACCATCTTGTTTTTTAGCATAGGAACAGTTACCCAAGTTTAGAGAACAGTTATTTACAGCAGAAGTTGAAGGCTCACATTTTATTTGCTTCTGAGGCTACAAAACAATTGCAGATTAACTAGAATATTTAAACAAATACTGAAACACACAGTTTATAGAAAATTTGAACATATGAAAAATTGTATATACTAAAAGCCAAAAAATAGATTTATATGAAATAGAAAAACAAAAGTTTAAAATTCACTAAAAAAATGGGTAAGGATAGTCTTATAATTTTTAAAGGAGGAAATACACAAATAGAGCAGTGAAAAAAAATTTTTTTTGCTCATCACAGTAATGCAATATGAGAGACATAAAATATCACAAGCGACATAGATATCATATAAACCATATGTATATAGTGCAAAATAAATTTGTTATTAAGTAATTTTATCAAATAGTACGATTGTAATACCACAGAAAAATGTTTTTCTTAATTTTCAGACATATATCAGTAAAATCCTAAAAGTTACGAGGTAAGAAAACTGAGAAAGCCCAAAATTAATTTAAAAAAAAAACATTAATTTAAAAAAAATTAATTAAAAAAAAAACACATATAGCATTTACAATTTAAACAAAAGTTTAAACCAAAACAATACCCTTAAAATTTTTATTAACACAAGAGTCAAAGATTTATTTAAGAAAATGATTTTAAAAGCAGATTTTAAAGATCATGAAAGTCTTCATTTTGACATCTATAATGGTCATTGAATTTTGAGTGCATTTTTTTCCGTGAAAGAAGTATATTTTTTGCTTATATGAAGAAATTTTTAATTTCCATTTCTAAACAACCAAAATTCTCCATGAATAAAACTAAACTCAGTGGCGCAATAGCGCATAGAAGGCCAACTCTGCCCATCTCAGTTATCTTGACCTTGGGCTCTGAAAAGGACAACAGCAGATGTTCTGGTTGGCTGGTCAGCCGAAGGTGGAACCCCTAGAGTTAAGTTCCCAAACATGCTTAGTACTCATTTTATCTACCCACTGTAGGGATGAAAGGCTACGTCAACCTTGCCTGCCCCGAGGATCGAACTAAGGACCTGTGGCACGAGAACGTGAAGCACTACCACTCAGCCACTGGGCTGATAGATTACTAATAATTTCAATAAGTGTCTGTTGCAGATTTTTTTCTAAGAAAATGGTAAGTAGTGTAATTACAGATACAAAAAATGAAAAGCTAAGTAGAGTAAATGCAACTATATTGAGGTACATAATTTTGTAGTAAAATAAAAAGTAAAAATACTTACAGGGTACATCAATACATGGGATTTAAGAGTATCCTGTAAATAAAATAAATAAAGACAAATTTACTTAAAATACTGTACTTAAAATAATGAGAAATATGGAAAATAATAAACAATGGAAAATATGCACAGTTAATAAAAAACTTATAAATTTTCTCTCTTCTCCTTTTATCCTTTTTGTCTTTATTTATTATATATA
>NC_092208.1:7374054-7385933 GCF_043381705.1 Parasteatoda tepidariorum | reverse complement strand
AAATCATTTATTCA
This sequence comes from Parasteatoda tepidariorum, assembly GCF_043381705.1. Classification (NCBI taxonomy): domain Eukaryota; kingdom Metazoa; phylum Arthropoda; class Arachnida; order Araneae; family Theridiidae; genus Parasteatoda; species Parasteatoda tepidariorum. The sequence goes on along the minus strand of NC_092208.1, from coordinate 7,385,919 downwards.
AATGGACATTTGGTAAATAAGCAGTCAAATTCTTCTTCAACTTATGGCAATAATTAATTCATCCTGTATCTTCATCAAAAAAAAAATAATCTCTTCAATCATCAAACGTTTAGTTTATTATAAATTATACCTACGCACAGTGGAACTAAACGATCATCCGTTTTCCATGTCTATGCTGCATATTTTGTCTACGTTCCTGAGAATACTAGAAAGCTGAGCTTCAATTCCTTCCTTGGACTAAAAAGAAAAACTGCATCGAATTCCTGTTAATTAAAATGTTTTATTGAAACTATCCCTTTGAGAAAGCGTTGATTTTGCCACTCTTAAGTGCTGAGCTGGATCTTATCGTCGATGAATAATTGTTCTCACACCCACGATGGTCTACTTAAATATTCGACATTCAAAAGAAAAATAAGCTTCAATTTCTCCGTCACTATTGGTGTTAATTTACGATTCATCTTAACGAAGAAACAAATTTTTTCCCTAGCAGCTCACGTCTTTGGTTTTGGAATTGTGTTTACGGAATTTCAACGCATTCCCATCTCTGTTGTGGTTTTCAAAATATCTCGGACTAATTCGAACTTTTTCAGGTATCCTTTGAGTTAAAGTTTTTTACATTTCTCATAAATCAATTTCTTAAATGATTATGATTTTAATTTTTCCCATATTTGATGTTTCAAAGTGAAACTACTTTTTATATATTGATAGTATTTACTGTTGAAATTTTTATTTCTTTAAATTTTTATTTTCAGTTAATTGATTTATTTGATTGAGAAATGTTTCGAGAAATTATTTTCAAATTTATTGTTTTATGTGTTACAGCTTCTATGATTTTTTGAGTAGTAGAAATTATTTTTTTAAATTCTAAAATATACTCTTTGCACAACGAGCACGAAAATTTGGATTGTACATGTGCAATATCTCGTTTTTCAAGATCGTAAATAAAAAGTTTTTTCCTTATCTTTTGCAAAAATAAAAGAACTGAATTTGACATGTATATGAGGGTAGAGTTGAAAAAGTAATAATGTGATTCTGAGAAAAGAGATTGTTGTATTCAGCAGTGCAGGTGCGTGCAAGAATGTTGTTCCCCTATATCCACATTTAATTTTTCTATATTTAAATTTTTTTAATCTATAATTTTTTATATTCGGCGTATATCGTGCACCCGTAAATTCCAATGTTACTTTTTGTATTAAAAGTGCGTGTTATATGCCGGAATATACGGTAATTTTTAAATTTTTTTTTTTATGGATTTTCAATAAATTACATTTACATACCGATTGAAATGAATTGATGAGACTAAACTGTTATTATTAAATAAGTTAGAAGTTATCTCAGATACAAGTAGAGCATTCCCCACATTAGAAATAAATAAATAAAAAGACTAAAAGAATACACTATCAGCAATCAATCATACGAAAATTATAGACTATTTAACTTACAGCAATTTTAAATGGTTACCTAATGCAGTTACCACTACAAAAATACAATTTCAATTCATTAGTATATAAGACATGTTAACTCGGTTCAGTCTCGGGGAACCATTTCATACATAAAGGTTGATATTGCCGATAACACTGGCCCCACATTGGGGACCTCCGGATGCTATGTGATCATGCCTAAAACGACAGAAACTCCCACTTCGATTTAAACACCCCTACTTTGATGGATTGTCCACATTGAACAGTTGACTTGTTACTTGTGTCTGTGATTTTATTCACCTTCTAGTGCTGTTGATAAGTCTCGATCACACACAATGATGTCCTGTATACACTTGACTGCTAATGGCAACACAGAAGCGACAACGACCGTGAACTTAATGCAGTTCTCATTATTAGCACTCAAAAGTACGGTGATCTTAATACAGCTCTCCCGCCTTCTCACAAAAACTGCAATGAATAAACTAGTGGTAATCCCAGTCATTGAGTTCTATCACAGATAAAATTCTGATGGGGGGAGGGGGTACTGTAGTGTACCTACCGCTACAAAAATTTAATACCAATTCACTAGTATATAAGGCATGTTAACTCAATTCTGTGTTGGGGGTAACTTTTCATAGATGAAGGTTGATATTGTCGATAACCCCTCTCCCCGCACCTATAAATTCTTATTCCACATGCTAACAAGGCATGAATTAAAACATGTTACTGAAAGGCAGAAATGAATTATAATAGAATAAATATAACTAATTATATGAAAGTATATTACCTTTACAACACTAATATCTCCATCAACCATTTGTAGTTGTTCTTGAATTCTTTTCAACTCCTGTAAGTGTAAGGCATCTGATTAGGTCTCTCTTAACAATCATTCAAAAAAAAGAAAGAAAAATAATCTGAATATTTACCTCCTTTTTGTGCCGTTGAACTTCTTCTAAAAATTCTCTCAGGATGAGTAGCTCAGTTTCTCTACAATCCTACATAAAATTAAAAAAATAAAATAAAAATGTTAACTTCAAAATTAGTAACAGAGTTTTTTTCATACATATGATTTTTAAAAAGGATTATTTAAACAAATTAAATACATTCAAGAATAATAACATACAGTTAAACCTCTTTAATACGGATACCTTGATTAACTAAAGCCAATACTAAAGCTTATTGTTTTTTTTCCTTCATTTTATTTCTTACATCTTAATTTTTCATTTATGTTTAATTTATCTTAATTTTTCCTTTATGCTTAATTTTTCATTTATGCCTTATCTAACTAAATTTTTCATTTATGCTTAAGTGCCACTGGTCCTCTTGACTGAGGTCAGTGAGAGGGTGGGTGACCACTTTGATCAGCCCGAGTAGGTAGTCGTAAACCCAAAATTGGGTTGGCTGTTCAACGACGGTTATAAATATTATTTACAGAAAACTATTATATAAATATCATCAATCATACAGACTAATGACATCAAAATTATAGCAACAATTAAAGACTAATTGAAGATAAAACAATGAATGAGGAACTTACAGCTTCTAACTGTTGTTTTTTCTGAGCCAAGACTTCCAGCATTAAATTAACTTCCTCTATGGTCAGATTACATTTCTCTTTAGATAAAAATGACTGTAGTTCAAACAAGCTGTCTGTATGCTGTAAGAGAATGTTGAAACAAAACCCATAAGAAGCTAATAAATTCTAAAAATTAAACCATTATTATAAAAACAAAGACATTTCAATCAAAAAAGTTTAAACAAATACATCCACTTAAATTTGAAATTAATAATAATAATTAATGCTGATCATTGGTCCAGTGGTTACTGTACTGGACTATGGGGCCAGTGGTTTTGGGTTCGAATCACACCGTAGGCATGGATGTAACTTTCTCTCTCTCCGTGTTCTATGTCTTTTCTTCGGTGTGAATGTAACCTGCCCTATAAACGGGTTTGTGGTTGTATGACGTGGGCGAGGCTACTCCACCGTCATGGCTTAGCTACAGGTGTCCACTGGGTAACAATAGCAGAGTGGCAATTCTGGTATTTCTGAAGCCAATGGGAAATAGACACAAGTGATGGCGATTAATAAAAAAATTACAATTTACGAATTAACACTGGTGGTATCTTTATTTAATAAGCACTATTTTTTTCTTCCAATTGCTTTGTTTTGATGGTATTTATTATTTTTTTGAAAACTGAAAGACTACTCCTGGTTGCAGCTTCAGAAAAATTCATTATAACAGAATTAATTTGATATATTTAAATTATTGAGTGAAAAGAGAAAGAAGATTACATCTTCATTTCACAAAGTTTTATGATTTCTCCACAGTTACGCAGGCAGCTAAATTTTTCAACAAAAAATAAGCAACTTTCAAGTACTTTACAAGCACTCACAAGATAATTTTTAAGCACCATACATAAACAAAATGCAAAATAATTTTCAAAGACTTTACACAATCATGATAAAATAACTAGATTCTGACAAATATTATATTAGCCATTATAAAATGATCAAGAGATTTTTCAGTTCAATATCAGAAGGTGGAAAATGAAGCTTGAAATTGAGAATACTTTACAAACTGAAGCAGAGTTGCACACGAGAGTACAATCTCACAGAACCCAGCTCAGTAGACACACATGCGAACTCGCAAGTGTTTCATCAAACATGTAAAATTATTGCGCTTTCATATGTTATAGACCTTCTGAGTACGCCGAAATAGATTGCGGTTGAATGAATTGTGAAAATGTTGAATAAAAGAATGTGAACAATGCTTTTTTTTTTTTTTTTTTGGTATAATTCGAGGCAAAAATTAATATGGTGAAGAAAAAATATTTCCTTTTCGAAAAGGGAAAATTAAACACTTCTTAAAAACACCCAATGAAAAAAGCATCTTTTAAAAAAGCTACGTAACCACGTTACAGCTTCATTTAACAGAGTTTTATTATTTCTTCACAGATACACATATATACAGTGAATACGCATTTTTAAAACAATATATAATAATCAGAAAAAGAAAAAAAATTACTTCTGGGCAGCATTTCACTCGTTTACTGGGGATTCGACTCTTTTCTTTGGCAACTACTTCATTTACTGCAATTAATAATGCAGTGTCAGTTCTTTTTTAAGTTGACAAAAATATTTTCTTACACAACAATATCTAGTTTATTTAAAAATTGAACAATAATAACTAAATGAAAATAATCAAGAGAACAAGTAATATAAAAAAAAAAAAATTTAAGTCAATTCCTACTTAGGTCAAAAAAGAAAAATGTTATCTTAGTTACTTTTTATTAAATAATTAGAAAAAAATTTCTCTCTTATAAAACTAAAATTAATTAACTAAATTCAATAAATAAATTAATATTTTAAAAAACCGTATTAACATTGAGTGTCATCCACAACAACTTCAAAAATGTATTTGAACTTGAGTGAATAAATAAAAAGTATTTTATTAACGATTGAAAATTTGACTAAGATATAGGGAGAGTGTGAACTAATAGTAGGAATTTAAATAAAATAAATAAAAAAAGTAAAAGAGAGAATTGTTATCATAGTTGGCCAGACAGTCCAATGTGGGTCAATGCCTTCCTCTGATGATTTATTCCATAACAACTTCCGATTTATCATTGAAAATTGTGAAAAACTTGGAACTCTTTGCACATTCGCAAACTTTGTACTGCAATGTTAAAAATGCTGCAATGTGATTGACTTAAATGTTAAAAAAATATTACAATTTTTGATAACACAAGATATTTAGCCGGCCTATTTGGCTATATATGTATAAGGTTATATTGTACTTGACAAAAGTAAAAATTAATAGTTGATTACTAAACTTTACATTACACAATTAAAACTTGGCTACTAAAACAATAACTGATGATAATATGAACATAAATGAAGAACATTTTACTAGAAGATACAAAATTATTTAGATAATGAAATAATAATCAAAAGACTTACATAAACAATTGGGGAAGATTTCATCAACACTTTCAATTGGTGTGCTGCATTTAGGACATTTTTTCTGGGTTTCAATTGCAGTTTTTATGCAGGCATAACTAAAATGCGAATGAACATAAATACCATTAATTGAAAAGAAAGATGTTATTTTTATTTTGCAAGAATTGATAAAACTAGGTTTAAAATATATCCTATTTAAAAATTATCACGCCGGATTAACTAGTGATGCACTGTAAATTATGGTTTTAAAATGTGATATTTTTTTAAAGGAAAATTTAAATAGAATTTTAATGTTCAAAAAATTTTTTTTATTTGAATAAAATTTATACAGAAAAAATAAAATACATTAAATAAAAGCACATGCACTAACTTCAATTGAATAACAGAGCTAAAAAGTGTGCAAAAAAAGTTTCAAAATAAAATCACAAGAAAAAAAAGAAACTAAACACTTTAACAAGCACTTTACGGAACTAACTACTATTTTCAATATATTTTTCCTAGCAACAAAATAATTAATGCCCTCATTGAGCCAATATTCGTGAATATTGGCTGAATAATTGTTCAAATTGTCCTTATTTTTCCGATATTGACCCTATATAGAATTTTCCAATTCACCCGATATTTTACGAACATTTACAACCAATATCGGTCCTATATAGAATAGTCAGATTCATCCAATATTTTATATCCATTATTTAGCTAATATAGGTTCTATATTGGCTGATGTAGGCCCTATATAGGCCATTCTAGGACCCATATTAAAACATCCAGACACCCCAATATCGGTCCTGCAGTGCATTAACTTATACGACCTATATCGAGTCCAACTGGTAAATTGTCCTAAGTAAAATTGTTGCTAGGGTTAATTTGAACATGTGCAAAAAGATCACTTTCAGAATTTTAGAGCAATGAACAATATATCCAAAATAAAGAATGTGCATTATAATGATAATAAACACAATTAAAATATAGACATGCAATTCTAAAATTCAATTAAACAGTTCATGTTCAAACAAAATGGTAGATAATTTAAAAAAAAAAAAAATCTATAAAAAATCAATTTCAATTATAAATTCATATATTTTTTTTTTTTTTTGCAACAAATTTGCAACTCTTTTTTCTTTTAACATGGATATCAAAATTGTACTGTAGTTCTTGTACGACAAATACGAAAATATAGCTTGCATTTTAATAACAGCTTTCTTTTTAATTGCATACACTAAAAAAATAAATAAAAAAGAAAAAATCAGATTGGATTATGGATTTAATGGTTAATGGATTTAAAGTTTTATTTGATTTGTTTTTTATCCTTTTTGAAAGGCAATGATAGAAAATTTTCAGTGGTGTACTTATTTTTCATCATCCTTGCAATAAATTGTAACTAGCTTTTTTTTAAAATTTGCTATGAAAAAGCAAATTAAAAAAAAAAAAAAAATCCAAATTATTAACCAATAACAACGCAAATTGCAAGAGCCTGAATATAAATCAATTAAAACGTGTCTTAATTGATACCATATGATAGACATACCATACTGCAATATATATATATATATNACTATGTATATATATATATATATATAACTTTAAAAATTTTAGACCACAGTTTTAATATGCATTGATTACGAAATAAAAAGGAACAGATATAGAAAAACTTATGAAAAGGTATTTAAGTTTTTTGGCAACTACAATTTTATTAGGAAGAGAAATAATTGTAAATCTCAACAAAGTATTACAAAATAAATGTTATAAGGTAGATAATTTACCATTGCTAACAGTTTTAACATGCATTAATAAAGATTAAAATAAAAAACACTGTATTGAAAAATAATGTTATAAGACATATAATTTACCAATAGGTGTGTCCACATTTAGTCATGTGTGCTTCATTAATCAGGTTATAACAGAGAGAGCTAAAAGCAAAACAAAATTAGCAAATTAAAAAATAAATAATTCAATTGTCACATCAAGCTTTATTAGCATACATCTCTTGATCATGTGTTTTTGTCACAAACAATGCACGTGGTGTTATACTTTGCCCAACATGGGTCAAGCCCCCCTTGACAGGGTGCTCAAACAAATAAATTGAAAATATTTAAATTAAAACGTCTTTTATACTTCATACTTTTTTTTGCGAAATAAAAATCAATAAATTTGATACCACAATGTGCATAATTATTATAATGTAAATCACATTTTTATTCTCTTACCATTGTTATAAGACAAATTTTAAAAATATCACTACTTCAAAATTTGAATCCCAGAAACTATTAGATTGATTTTGCTTAAATTTTGTATTCTGCCATTTAAAATTTTATTCTTTAAAATCATGTAAAATTTTATACCTAACAATCCAAAAGTTTTTTGACTATTATTAAATAAAATAATAAAAAATAATATATATTTACTGAAAGATATTATGAAATTACCTTCGGAAAAATGAATTTTATAATTATATGCAAAAAAGATTTTCAATTTGTTTAACAAGACATGGTGAAATATGCAAAAAGTAAAAAAAGTTAAAAGGGGTACAAATTTTGGACTGTATTCCCGACAAAACTTTTTGGATTATGGCTACTCTGTACATTTTGGGAGTCAGAAATCCAAATTCGCCGAAAAAAACATTTAATCAGAGAAAGTATGTCTTTTGCTGATTTCCTATCTTTAAATATCATTTGCATGGAAGAAGAAAACTTGAATTTGAAGTATTTTTTATTAAGCTTACTCATCATTTTGAATAGTAAGCGGAAAATGAAGCCTGAAATTGAGAATATCTTGCAAAATGCAGCAGAGTTGTACACAAGATTGAAAGAATCTTGCTGAACCCAGCTCAGTTGTCACTCCCAAATATTTTATCAAACATGTAATATGATTGGCGCTATCATACGTTACGGACCGACGAAATGGATTGTGGTTGAATGAACAATGTAAAAAGCACGTTTCTGCGCAATACGCAGCGAAAATTGACACGGTAAAGAAAAAATATCTCATTTTAGAAAAGGGAAAAATAAGTACTTTTTAAAAACACCCAATCAAAAAAGCACCTTTAAACAGTTTGTTAATTTTTCGTAATGTAAATAATAATTTCTAAAACTAAACAGATGGCGCTACAGTAATGTGAAATCATTTCATTAATTGTAATCAGTTTCCTCCATGCCACTGTATCATTACAATCATCTGTGTTTGTTATTAAATATATTTCATTAAAAGGTGTTTGTTATGATTTAACCCCGAGATCATGTCACCGTATTTAACACACTTTTTAAAAACGCTATGCACCATGTTTATTATTAGTTTTCATCAATAATAATTTGAAGATCTTTCATGGCCTTCCACAAAGAGATATGTAGAGACATTTCTTTTGTCAAAGTAAGTCTAATAAATCGCTTTAGTAATTTGAAATCAATTAACCTACCATAATAGCTCAGTATTTCTAATTTCTGATGGGGCTGTACCATTGAAAATAGGAGGGGGATTGGGTCTTTTCTTAACTCTTCTGGGACCATCAGATGAAGCAGCCAATAAAGATCTATTAGAGGAAATACTTTCAGCCATTATAGTTCAGCAATGAAAACAAAAGTACCTAAAAAAAAATCGAAAATTAAACAAAGTTGAACAAGTTTTATGATGTAAACATAGTTGATGTCACAAAACATTAGAATTATGAAACAAAAAATACAACCAACTCAAAGATATCAAATAAAAATTAATAACTATCATTTTGTTTAATGGTATATCATTTTGTTTAATGGTATATCATTTATTTGCATAAAATCTTCCATTGCTGGCATTTAAACAGTTTGGACTTCATAACATTCTCGAGAACCAATAACATCAAAACTGTAAATCTACTGACAAAACTCACTAAATTACACTTTATTTGAATAAGGGATTACCTTTATTTACTTCTCGAGTTAATTGTGTAGCAGGTTGCCAGGTGGCAGAGTTGTTGTTCTTAAAATGTCAGATCTCACCTTGTTACATTAAAAATTTTTTGGTCAATTCTCAAAATTTTAATATGTAAATTATAAATGTTATGTATAATGTTTTACATGTAAATAATAAATGCGAGTATAACTACTTGGGTCATACAAATTTAGCTGCTATTCATTGTTGATTTTTTGCTGTTTTTATTTTCTTATCATAATAGTTATTTTACATTGTCATTTCATAACACATATTATAAAAATAAATATTAGTAATATTATTTTAGTATAAGTAAGTAAATTTAAGAAAACCGTTTTTCCTCAAGTTGAATTTGTGAAGGTACCACTAAACTAGGGGTGCACAACCTGCGGCCCGCCAACCCTCAATGTGCGGCCCGCTACCGCAATCTAAACAAAATGAAAAAAAATAATAAAATGTTTTTTTAAATAAAAAAAAAAAATTGGAAATTGGAAATTTACGCATTTAAGTTTTTGACGCACCCAATTTCACTCAATGTAGTTTTCGATCGATTTTTTTCGATGGTTACCTCTACAGATTTAGGCATAGTTTTGAAAATACCATTACTTTGAACACATCATTATTATGATATACGAATTTCTAATTTTAGTTATTACTTTTGACTCTCTTCGAGTGCTCCGATTTTATCGTAAATTCAATGACTTTCCGGTAGTTATTGCTGCCCATTTTCACGTATTTTCTGAAATCACGATTTTTAAAAAGTTATGAAACGCTTTATTGGTGCAAACTTCAGGAAAAATCTAATCTTTTTCGGCAGTTGTTGCTACGCATTTCCGCATGGTTTTTAAAATTTTGATATTTTGGCATGATATTATTACGAATCGCGATTAAATAATCGCTCATTTAGATAACAATTTTTTGACGTGGTTTATTTGTGCCAATTTTATTGCAAATCAAATTATTTTTCAATCGTTATTTTGGCAATTATTGTTACACATCTGCACAAGGTTTAGAAAGTCCGATATTTTTATACGCTATTTTGATACTTTAATTTCGCATTTAAATACATAAAAGTTTGACGCGTTTTATTTACACCAATTTTACCGCAAATATAAAGGTATTTTGATAATTTCCTTTGCAGTTATTACTACGCTTTTTACCCGTGATTTAAAAAAAATCGATATTTTTCATATAATTAGACAGCGCGCAAGTTTTAAATCCCGCATTAACATAATTACTTTTTATGTGCTGTATTTGTGTCGATTTTTACATAAATATAAGAAGTTTGTCGAACGTCTTTTTACTTGTAATTTAGAATATCCTGATATTTTAGCACAATATTACAACTCTTAAAATTCGATACTGTTTAAAAAATTTTTTTGAACTTAAAAAGTAATTACGTATTTTAGCAAAATCGATACCTTCCTAAAAAGAATAAAAATGAAAAATAAAAACAAGTTGTGTACATTTATATTAAACGCGTTCCCCTTTGCTTAAAAATAATTCAAAACACGTGTATATTTTAGTCCCATGAACAAGTGCAAGTTAACATCACACACTCAACCTATTCTTTTTGTTGTTACATGATTTAAAAATCACATGTCGAGATTCGTATTTATGCGTTTTAATTCTTCGCGTAATTTAAAATTCACACATCGTAATTCGTATTTACGCGACCTTAAAATTGCACAGCGCATTTCGTATTAAAAATAACGAGATTTAAAAATCATCCATCGCGATTCGTATTCACGCGATTTAAAAACCATATCTCGCGATTCATATTCACACATTTTAAAAATCATGCGCTGTGAGTAGTCTTTTCGCAATTTAAAATTGTACATCGCAATTCGTACTCACGCAATTTAAAAATCACACATTGCGTTTTATCTTTGCGCAATTTAAAAAGCACACATAACAATTAGTATTTAGGCAATTATAAAATAACACAACGCTATTTGTATTCACGTGATTTAAAAATATGGAAATGAAGAACACCATCTAGGACAAATTCCAAAAGTGATTAAGTTTTCTGCCCTAATTTAATACTACCCACAACAACAGCTTCTGTCATAAGACAGCTTCTGTTTTCCAGAATAAATTTGGCCTGTTCAAAATTACAGAGCAGTCTTTTAACAAATTCATTTAATGGCTCGAAAAAGCATGATCAAGTGAATCACATGATCAAGTGAATAAAATTATCCCAATATTTAAAAATTTTGCAAATTACAGGATAACCATTAAGAAAATTTTTTAACCATTTTCTTATGCTATACTTCCACCATTTCATATCATTCATGATTGTACGCTGGGAAATGATTTGTATATCATTAAATTTTAACAGTAAAAAATATAATCAAAATAAGTTTCGTTAAGTAATGTAAATGTTACTAATTGTTTATGCATATGTGTATTAATTGTAAATAGAAAGTGTCATGTTAAAAAAATATTCGCCATAAAAAATTTTAAACAAGTATCTTAATAGTTTTTTATTATTAAGGAAAATAGTTTATTCAAGATTAATGCTTTCTTTCTTTCTTCCCTCTCTCTGCCCCTGCTTCCTATCATTAATTTAAAATAAAT
>NC_092208.1:7345211-7372994 GCF_043381705.1 Parasteatoda tepidariorum | reverse complement strand
TAGGCCCGGTTAGAAACGGTGGCGTTAAAAAACACGTGAGAGAGCTCGGGAACAAAACAGAAAGATCCGTGGGTGTTTTATAAAAAGGGCCGCCGGCAGTATTGGACAAATTCAAGGACCTATCAAGTTTTTCAAGGACCTAAGACGTTTTTCAAGCACTTTCAAGGACCTAAATTTAGCACACAAAAATTCAAGGACTTTCAAGGACTCTCAAGGACCGTGGGAACCCTGAAATTAGAGATGCAACATACAAATATTTGGTATTTAGCCAATACTGCAGAATATTTATTTCGGATAAATATAGGAAGAAGCGTCTGCTGAAGACAAAACTTGATTCGTTTACATCCATCTTTCTTGTTTTTACCCCCTGGGAAGGGTTTATTCGATTAACAAAACAATAATGAAGATAAAACAAATTTGTGAAGGTTCCGATTAAAAGAAAAATCATTTTGTGAAGGGTCCGTCCTTAAGTTAAAATATTTCGTGAAGGGTCCGTTTTCATTAAAAGATATTTTGTGAAGGGTCCGTTAAAGGACCCAAATTTCTTCTAAACAGACCCATGCATACATATCAAAGAAAATTACAACATGTGTGATCGAATTGTTAACTGAATGCACCATTACTAACTAATCACAGATAGATATCCTATGTTTGACTCATATATCAATGGAAAACGTGTTTTTTTAAACATAAGAGCGACGATTATTGAGTTTAAAGTAATTTAAATTTGTACAATTCACTATGATGCTAAAAATTGAGCAATCTCATTTTTGTAAAGTAAGGATATTAAATAGATAACACTTAATAAAAGAGTCACTAAATCATTTACGGAGACAACTAAATCAATAGCACAATATTTAAACTCATCAATCCAGCAATGCGAAAACCGATAAAAACGTAAATATTGCTCGATATAAGTGTTACTTTATAACAAATTCATAGTTCAATAAAAGATAATTACCTTCTCTAAAATCAAAATGCTTCACGTTTTAAAATTCTAAAAGTATTAAGGTCATTTTAAGTCAATAACTGAGGAAGAATATATAAATTTAATTCGAAGGTGATTTGATGCAATACTTTCACTTAAAATGCAAAAGTAAGGATTTTTGTAAATGCTTTTTGTACTCTGGCTTCTTAATTTTTTTCTTAATAATTAAAAACATATTCTGAATTGATTTCAGAGAATATGTGTATTGGTCACATCTTATTAACAGGCTCAAAGTGTAAAACAACAAAAAAGCCAACAAAACAAATAAATTTTTTCCCTACTTTGCCCCCTCTTTAAAAAAAATTCTTTTGGAGTTGAGTTGATATCAGAAAAAGGAAAGCATAAAAATATAAATTTCATTCCTTTTTTATTTTTAAGAAGACTGTTAAAAAGTTTATTTCTTATTAAAATTGAGACTGAATGAGTTTTAAATTAAGTTTAATTTCATTATAGATTTAGAAAGACATTAGTAGTTTTATAATTTTTAAGTAGCTAGATACGAGCCTTATACGTAGCCAATCATAAAAAGACACGGACGGTTTTAATGAAATATTTTAACTGCGTCTACCTGTCAACAATTTGTTACCTATTTCCTGTCACCGCTAGCCGATACGACCGATAGTTTCATTTTCGATCATTGACTTTGCCACGAGTATTTACGTGTCAGAGATATTTCAAGTCAGTTTATTAAATTTAGTACACAGTACAGTTGATGTCTTGAAACTTGCAGATTGCTTCGTTATTTCATATAAGCTATCCAAGGTAAACTATTGTTTAACTTTTAATAGATAACTTACCTGTGTGTTTCTTTCTTGCAAATTTTGTGACATTATAATTTTCTTATATATTCCTTAATGTAATCTTCAGTGCTTGTTAGATATTTGATTGTTATTCTATAGTAGATGCCTTTGATTCTTAATAATACTCAAATTCAATATTGAATCGCGTATTTAGTATGCAACACCAATTTATTGCTGCGTAGTTTACGCTAATCGTTTATTTCAATAAAAAAATGTGATAGTCAATGTAACTTTAACTAGTCAATTGAATTACTGTAACATTTATAATTTCGGGAGCACATCAGCTGTCTTCAAATAAATTTTGAGACAATCATATTTACGTAAACAGTTTAATATGTGTGAAAGATTGACAAGGTTAATAAATTTATAGTTTTTTCTTTGACATTTTGTTATATAAGCCGATTTTAGTAATTAAATATATATTGACTGGTTTTTACCTTACCTTAAATTTTATAATGGAATCCTGTTTTTAAATGCAGTTCAAATTTTAAAAGGATTCCTCTATGCCCTATTGGTGTGTTTCTGAGAATGTATATTTTATACATTAGCAATTTATAAATAAATTTTTCAAATTTGAATATCTTTGATCATGCATATAATTTTTTTCCTAAACAGTATTATTTCTATGTTTTTAAATTATCTAAAAATAAAAACTTGAAATTTAAAAATGGTAAATGTAGGTCCTGATCTAGAAATTTGAAGGTCCTAGGTACAGAACTGTCAGAATCTTCCCTGGTCATTACTTTAGACTAAATTTACATGTTTAGTTATGAAATGTTCTTAAATTTATAACCAAAGTAGATTATGATACATTAGTAAACTCTAATAGACAATTCTAGAAGAAAAATACAGAAGGGAATTATTTATGACATTTAGGGGGCCCCAGAAATGTAAGGGCCCTAGGTCACAACCTCTCAGGCATTATGATAAATCAGGCACTGGGTAAGTGCTAGATTTAAGTGGCAACCTTCATATATTAATAATAACTGACATTCGGTGAATCTTCAGATATTCTGCACAGTATAGGCACAGACCCGCAGAATATTAGAGCTCTGGATAACAGCTTGCATGGGAAGTAAAGGTGACCTGCGAGTAATGCTGTCCGAATTAATATAAATATGTCGGTCATGAAATTGTGTTTAAATATATACAGTAGGGAACCGATTATCCGGAACGATCGGGACCATCGTTATTCCGGATAACTGATTATTCCGGTTTTCTGAATCGCTACAAAAAGCCGTTTTTTTATTGTTAAACTCAACTAAAAAAAATAATAATATTTGGAAATAATCTTAAAAAGAAGAAAAAACGATGAAGTAATACAGTAATGATTATTTCTAAAATGATGGTATGGTAAACATCTTTCAAAAAAGAAAGAAAAGTCCTAAAATCTTATGAGGAAAAAAATTAATTTTTTTAAAAATGGCGGAAAATTTATCGAATTTCGTTCCGGTTTTTTGGTTTTCCGGTTTTCTGATTTCCGGATAACTGGTTCTGCACTGTATCGGTAAAATATTGAGAAAATATGGGTAATAATAAAGATTCATGACAAAGTAGAAGAAAAATTATTAAATTAAAATTATTTTTAAAAATATAAAATTTTTTTTATTTATCTTTAAAAAAACTTATTAAACATCGAAAAGACAAAATAAACAAAATATAGATTCTCTCCATCAGCTCACACGATTATATCTGCAAGAAGGAGTGCTTTCTAATATTGTATCAATATAGCCAAATCAAAATATATCAATACAATAGTGTGAGGAGCACTCAAAAAATTGAAATGAAAATAGAACATGTTAAGTAAAAAATATATACGAAACAAAGCATATGAAGCAAAAAACGGAAAATAAAATGTAAAGAAAATTCAGAACAAAACACATAAAGAATTTGTTCTAAATTTATAAAGTGAGGAGCGAATTCAAATGATCTTATGCGTACCTGAATTTTTACGTCTAGTCTTCAATTGAAATGCTTTGCAGAATTTGACTTATCTAATTTAAATCTGTTATGTCGAAAGTATATACTTATTTTTTGTAATTCTTTAAGATGACAACTGTCTCATAATCTAGTGCTGTGATTTTGATTCAAAAATAGAATTCTATCTTAATATTTAAATTGAAATATTTTTATTTATGCTATATTAATAAACTTCTAAATGAATGTTTGCAGGAAAATGATTTGGTTGCCCATTTTCTTTTTTTTGCTGTCTAATGTCTCTGGTAAAGATGATTCAAAGAAAGATTCAATAGGTACAGTCATTGGTATTGATTTGGGAACTACATATTCATGGTAAGTCTTCATTTCCTAATGTTTTTTATTTTATACAGACAAATTTATGTAACCTTCAAATGTCACTCATTTTTTAAAATTATTATTTGAGATTATTTTTAAATTTTTTTTTAAGCGTAGAATAGTTCTTTTTTTTAATGTATAATCTCACGAAACATGATAAATAATAGCTGATTGAATAAAAGCTGTTTATTTCAAAATTATTAAAGTGGAAAAAAGTTAGTAATTTTTTGCATGCTTAAAAGCAGGCATACATTCTCAAGACTAGCCAAGCGTGAAATGAGGAAAAATTGAAATAAAAAGCCTGAAATCTGCAACAAGAAATTTTTTTTTCCATATATTATCAAGCTTAATATATTTTAATTGCTAAAAATTTGGCCTGTCAGGTTTTTTTCTAAAAAAATAAACAATATTTTCTAAAAAAAAATGAATAATATTTTCATTAACTGCAAACAAAACAAAAATAGCTAACATTGTTTTTCTTCTTTACGGTAATCACCGAGCAAAATCACTGATATAAACCACAGATCCTTTATCCTAGCTTTGTAAATATCTTTCTTTAAAAAAAAAAAATAATAATAATAATAATCTGAATTTAAGTTAAGCTAGCATTTCAAAAGGTCAGGAGAGAGATTACATTAAATCAGAATTTATATCCAACAATAGTACAAATTTTTCTTTCATAATCAATCTCATTCTTTCATTGCGAAGTGACATTATTACTTGATTATTTAGCAATAAATATAAAAATAACGCGCTACCATTAAAATTGATTTGTTTCATGGTGCATAGCGTTTTTAAAAAGTGCTTGAAGATGCTTATTTTTGTTTTTTAAAAGTCCTTAAAGGTGCTTTTTTTATTGAGTGTTTAAAAGTGCTTAATTTTTCCTTTTCGAAAATGAAATTTTTTTCGTGGTCATTTTGCAAGATATTCTCAATTTCAGGATTCGTTTTCCTCCCTCTAAAATCGAACCAAGAAAATCTCGATCTTTTTATGGTGGCTGATATAATCATGAAAAAAGTTCTCTTGTCAGAAACTAGTTATTTTATCATGATCTTGTAAAGTTTTTGAAAATTATTTTGCATTTTTTTAATGTATAATGTAGTGGCAGAGTGCTTAAAAATATTTTTTTAGTCCTTAATACTTAAGAGGTGCTTATTTTTGTTTGTTGAAAGATTTGACTTCATCCTGTATTTGTTTTTAACAGAAAATATTTATCACATTTTTAAGGAAATAATAAAAAATTAAATTTGAAAAACAATCTGGAGAGAGATATTAATGGAATTTCGTCCGCTGATTTTTTTTTTATGGCTGCTTTCAGTCCCCAGGACTGAAGAGGGGCACCTGTGCAGATAGCCTACTGCAATAATTCTAGTTTGTAGCAGTTAAGTATGTAAATGTAGTATTTGTTGATATAAAATTATCGTTAATGTTGTTCTTTTCCTGCAGTGTGGGTGTTTTCAAGAATGGCAGAGTGGAAATCATTGCAAATGATCAAGGAAATCGAATCACTCCATCCTATGTCGCATTTACAGCTGAAGGGGAAAGGTTGATAGGAGATGCTGCAAAAAATCAACTCACCTCAAATCCTGAAAATACAATTTTCGATGCCAAGCGGCTCATTGGTAGAGATTGGAATGAACCTACTGTACAAAGAGATGTTAAATATTTTCCTTTTAGGGTATAATAATTTTTTTTAAAAATAAGTTTATCCTATTAGTAACTTTATCTCAAATACTGTACAAATCATTACTTCCAAGTTAGTTTATTAGTTAACTGAATGACAGATTTTAAAGAAAACTAATTTTTAATTGTTATATCCTGTGTCTTATATATTTTTTTTTTAATGTATGTTGAATATTTATGCTAGAATGACTAGTTAGAATTATTGCCTACATGTTTATTTTATCAGTATCTTATTACTTTTTTTGCAAAATTTCATGTTTCTATCTAATGTTTTTACTATTATATTTTGTTTAGATTTCATTTGAAAAATAAATATTCTGTGTTGATATTTAATACTGTTTTTCACCACCCCTTTTTTTTTTATTTTAACACAATGAGGGATTTCTTGTATTGCACAGAGGGTTTTCTAAGTTTTTTTTCCCTCTTTTCATTTTTGCTGAAAGTAATATAAGTCTGAACTAAAATATATATTTTATTCACTTTAAGCTTTGTATAAAATAAAGTATTCATCGAGTTTTTTATTTATTAATTTCATTGCTTTCTAAATTTTGTAATTGAGAGCATAGTCTTACATATTAAAGAAAAAAATTTTTTTACCTAAAATTATTAATAAAGTTTAATTTAAGAAGTAATAGGAAATTATGTTAAAAATGTTTCACTTTAGTGAGTGGGGCACTAGTTTTATTTTAACAAATAAAGATGACATATGCCTTATTTAAATAAGTTTTTAAAGCAATAACATTTTTAAAAAAAGAAAGGAGCAGTATTTTAAATTTACATTAGAAATTCTATAGAATTTACTTATTTTGTAAACATGACAGAATTTAATATTAATCAAAACTTTAGATATTTTATTCCAACATTTCATGATTACGAGCAAAATTTATTTTGAAAAAAAAAAACATCAAGTTTATTGGTCATCAACAAAATTGGTCAGCTGTTCAACCACGGTTATAAAATGAAATAAAATTTTATTTCGCCATTTATGAACTCAGTACAGTCTTTACGCATGGGCACACCTGGGGCCCCAGGCACTCGGGGCCCTTGAGAATCTTAATTTTTATAAATTGTGTTTAAAGACTAAACAACATTGCCTTATATATTATTTAAAATAAATATATTCTATTATATAAAGTGTGTGTTTTCTACAAATAGTGATTGATTGTCATGCAATCACCAGTAATTAGTTTATCTACAAGAAATCTTAAAAAAGGCAACCGAAATCTATTTTTCTACGTTCCAATGAAAATTTTAGGTACTTGGGCATTGAAAGATGTTTTAATAACTCCTTAGTTTGGCAAAATAATTCATACCTTTTGAATTTTTTAAATTTGTTATACCTTTATGTTTATTTAATTTTAATATTTTAATTAACTTCCATGATTCGCATCCAAATTATTCATAGTTTAAAAATGCTTTTTTTGAGTTTTTGGGGTAATCAAAGTGTGTTTAAATTTGTTAAAATTATTGCACCATATCTTAAAAATGATTTATTTTATGTATGTGAAGTTTTTTAGTTTGTTTTTAAACATTGTGATATGTTATAGGGGTCTAAAATATTTTTGCGCCCAGGGCCCTGGCATGCTATTAAGACGGCCTTGTATGAACTAAATGTATTAAAATATATGTATTCTTAGGTCATGGAGAAGCATAGCAAGCCCCATATTGAAGTTGATACCACACAGGGTAAAAAGATATTTGCACCAGAAGAAATTTCAGCCATGGTACTGACAAAAATGAAAGAAACAGCTGAAGCTTATCTAGGAAAGAAAGTGAGCCACGCCGTTGTCACTGTTCCAGCCTATTTCAATGATGCCCAGCGTCAGGCGACCAAAGATGCCGGATCCATCGCCGGATTGAATGTCTTGCGAATCATCAATGAGCCGACAGCAGCTGCTATTGCTTATGGATTGGACAAGAGAGAAGGAGAAAAGAATGTCTTGGTGTTTGATCTGGGTGGTGGAACCTTTGATGTCTCCCTATTGACGATAGATAATGGGGTTTTTGAAGTTGTGGCCACTAATGGCGACACTCATCTTGGTAAGATATTATCCGAATGCTAGTTTTTCCAATTTCCTAACATTGCTCTTGTGTTATAATAGTTTGAAAACTGTTTGCTCTAGTCTTAAATATTTTGTGGAAAGGCATTAAAATGGAGAAAAACTTCTCTTTGCATGTTATAAAGCATGGTGCGTAGCATTTTATAAAAATGCTTAAAGAGGCTTTTTTTCTTGGGGTGTTTTTAAAAAGTGCTTAATTTTCCCTTTTCGAAAATGAGATTCTTTTTATTTTTACCATGTCTCGTATGATGCAAAAGGGTGCTTTTCACATTGTTTTATTCAATGTTTTCACAATTCATTCAATCACAATCTATTTCGATGCACCGTTAGTGCATAGCGTATGATAGCTCCAATCATTTTACATGTTTGAGGAAATACTTTCATGTCCGTAAGTGAATATATTCTGAGCTGTGTTCGGTGAGATTATTGCTCTCTCGTGTGCAACTCTGCTACATTTTGCAAGATACTCCCAATTTCAGGCTTCATTCCCCCCTCTGATATCGAACGGAATGCTATGCGTTAATGCTATGATGTTCCATTGTGCTGTTTATCTAGATTAGCTGAAACGTTATTAAAATGTTTGGTAAATATTTTTATTATTAAAATGTTTGGTAAATATTTTTATTATTAAAAGCATTATCGAAATGTTTGGTAAATATTTTTATTATTCATAGGTGGTGAGGATTTTGACCAGCGTGTCATGGAACATTTCATGAAAGTATATAAGAAAAAAACAGGCAAGGATATAAGAAAGGACAACAGAGCAGTCCAGAAATTGAGACGAGAAGTTGAGAAAGCTAAACGAACCCTCTCGTCTGCGCATCAGGCTAGAATAGAAATAGAATCTTTCTTTGAAGGAGATGATTTAAGTGAAACATTGACTCGAGCAAAATTTGAAGAATTGAACATGGTAAACTTGTTTTCTTTCTTTCGTAAATATAAATTTACTAAATTTTGCCAAATTTATTTTGTCTATAATAGTTAAACAAAAATAATCAGACTCTTACCCATTTAAATGTTTAGCTCTTATAAGAAACAAACTTATGATCTTTAATTGTCACCTCAAGAAATAGTCTATAGTATGTCTTTGGTAGGAACTCCCCTCACCACAAAGTCTATTGCCATCTGCTGCTATGGAAACAAGAATAGCACATTTCAGGGAGGGGAGCTTCTCTTTAATCTTGGGTGTAACACCATTGACCCGAGAAAAAGATTACCTTTCTCTCGCCGACCTGAGCCAAAACATATCCTAAGCACTGACCCCACACCCCTACTTGAAATAGTTATACCTCGTTACTGTAGTCACGGCCACAGGTCCAGATGAATGGCGCGAGAGTTCTTACTTTAGAAGGTATGTATGCATTAGTATGAGTGCTTCACGATTATTGATTTGAGTCTGATTATATTGAAAAACAAGCTATTATTATTGAGGACACATGAATTTTGAAATTACAGTCAAACCCTGCAATAGTGAACACGGTTTATAGTTAGCTTCCGGATATAGTGAATGAAATGTTCGGTCCCGTGCCTTGCTATACACGTATAATTCTATTTTTTGTGGATATCGTGAACCAAAAAAGTGAGGAAGTTGGATGTAATGAACTTTTTTCTGTCTTTGACTGATTTTTCTCCCTTTTTTTTTTTGTAATAATTTTGAAATTTCTACTTCAAAATAAATGCATATACCAATGTTAAAAACCATTTATAGAGGGGAATGTAGCGATAAGCATTTTTTCTTGTTTGCTTTTTTTTATCTCACTTTCCAATCCATAAACAAACCAAGCAGATGTTTCCAACCCAGACAAATGATGCACCTGTGAGATGTCAGTGGGATCAATATGCATTTTCTGTCAGAGGGAAGGAGTAATTATTCATTATTGGTCAAAGAGTTGGACACTAATATGTGTTGATAAGGCCCTCATTTCAACTCCTCTTTGCTCTCAGTTCAGTTAAAAAAGTCTGAAAGCAAGTGTCTCAAATTTAACTATGGCGACCAGTAAACGTAAAACGTTCTCCATTGATGATAAAATGGGCATAATCAGAAAAGTTGAAAATGGATGCAATCGAGTTGATATTTGCAGGGAATATAAACTATCCAAATCTGCAGTTTGTAACAAATGGCAAAATAGGCGATTAATAATATCTGCTCATGAAAAAAAATTAGAAGCCAGAAAAAGCAGATCACAAAGATGTTGAAGCATTACTGAAGAGGTTCACCAATCGAAGAAGCCGCAATATTCCAGTATCTGGACAGATGTCAATGAATTTGTTAAGCAATTTTATGAGACTACTTTTATGTTCTTGAATGTCAGGTTAGACAGGTTTAAAAAGCGGAATAACGGAAATTCAGGAAAAATTATCTGATAGTCAAGAAGTGTTTCCATATCTGATGTTGAGGATTGCTCATCAGCTTAAAATTA
This sequence comes from Parasteatoda tepidariorum, assembly GCF_043381705.1. Classification (NCBI taxonomy): domain Eukaryota; kingdom Metazoa; phylum Arthropoda; class Arachnida; order Araneae; family Theridiidae; genus Parasteatoda; species Parasteatoda tepidariorum. The sequence continues at coordinate 7,362,748 of NC_092208.1, read as the reverse complement.
CTAATTTTTTTTTTTTTTGCACACAAGACGAAGAGTAATGAAAAACAACAAATTTTTTGCAACCACATAATATTTTTCAGTCATTTATTTGAATGATGTGTAATAAACGGGAGGAGTTTGGGGACCATTAGTTAAATTGCCTGCGTAACGGCTAACCAGAATTTCGGTCCCTTGAAGGTTCACTATAGCGGGGTTTAACTGTATAAACGAATATATTGCAACTTTTTTATAATCTCATTTCACCCTAAAAGAAACCATATTCATAATTTTCACAAGTGAAAATTCACTTTCTGTCTTCAATATCCAATCCTAGGTAATTCTTTTTTTTCTTCCGTTCCCCATAACTATGTATCTGCTTCAGCATTCTTTGATTGCTGTTAACTTTTCAGATACTCTTCACTTCAATTTTAAAGATTCACACTCTTCACTTCAATTTTAAAGATTCACACTCTTCACTTCACTTTCAACTGATTCTAGCACCTTATAGTGCTCATGGAGTTAATTTCCTGTTAACTTAACAGATTCATTGAGAAATACGATATCTGATATTGATTAGAGTTTCTTCATTTAAATTGCAATTAAAATCTTGATTTAAATTAACTGATTTTTTTAAAAAAAATTATTTAAATTTAGTAGTTTTTTTTTAACCATTGATTTAAATATTAGCTAAGCATATATGGGATGTTTTGGATTTTTTAATGAGTTACATTTTGCGCGATTACATTATTTTTTACATAACAATTATTACATTAGGATTTACCAATCCAGAGTTTTTAAAATTTCAATTTATTTCAATGCAGCAAATTTATTTCTGTATCTTTAAGATTGCCTGTTCTTAAGTGTGATTATTTTTTCCAATAACTTTATTAAAGTTATTCTAACTAAAGATAATTGAGATTTAAAAGGTATTAGACATTGCCATTTAATTTGTTATTTCAAGTATTAATTATAAGTAAATATTAAATCAATATTTTGATATATTTTTAATCCTGTTTTTCAGTATTGAAATATGATAAATTTCTATTCCATTTCCAATAAATTTAAATCACACATTTACACCTATTATATACAGTAATGCAACTTTTAAGGCAGTAATGTTGTATGAAATGTATTGTTAATGTAATGTTGTATGTAATGTTTTAATATTAATTATATACATAAAGTGTAATTAATCATAAACTTAAGTTTTTAAAATATTAGAAAAAAATCCTATATAGAAAAATATCCTATATATGACATCCTATATATCTGACATCATTTGTTTATTCCAACATAAATTTTTTTTTATTAGTCAGTACCAATGAAATTAATTGAAAGTTTGTTTTTTTAAGAAACTATAAAAATATTAAACTTGTCTGTTATATACATACTAAATTTTTTATGATGCATAGCATCTTTAATAAAGGTTAAAGGTGCTTATTTTCCTTTTTTAAAAGGGTGTTTTTAAAAATTGCTTAATTTTCCGTTTTCAAAAATGAGATTTTTTTTTCTTTGCCGTGTAAATTTTCGTCACGTATTATGCAAAGCGTGCTTTTTACATTGTTCTATTCGAAGTTTTCACAATTCATTCAGCCGCAAACTATTTCGGCCCATAGCGCATGATGGCGTCAATAATTTTACATGTTTGATGAAATACGTTCGAGTTTGCGTGTGCGTCTACTGAGCTGGTTCGGTGAGATTATTGCACTCTCATGTGCAACTCTGCTGCATTTTTAAAAGGTATTCTTAATTTCAGGCTTCATTTTTCACCCTTTCATATTGAGCCGAAAATTTTCTCGATCATTTTATAATGGCTAATGTAGTGAAAAAAAAAATAGTTCTTTGTCAGAAACTAGTTAATTTATCATGATCATGCAAAGTCTTTGAAAATTATTTTCATAGCTGCCAACTGTTCCTATGAAATCGTATTTGTTCCGAATTTTCAACTTTGTTCCGAAAATACGATTTTGGATCAAAATGTTCAGATTTTTCGATATTCTAGCACCTTTTCAATTCTCCTGCCAATTTTCTTTCAACCCAGGAAAGGTTTAACAACCTGGAAGCAGGTCATGTGATTTTTTCGCAGATTTCCGCATATCTCAAGATCATTGGTTAACGAACTCACAGAATATGCTAATATCGCAATTCTTATTCACACGATTTTAATATCAATCATCGGTTTTGGTATTTAGTTGATTTAAAATTTACGCGATTTAAAAATTAAATATCACGATTTTTGTTTTCAAGTTTTTTTTAATTAGTTGCTATAAAATTGTGATATTCTTCATTAATAAGTAATTTAATTAAACATGTTAACTCAAAAATTATGTTATTTGAAACATGTATGGTTTATAAATTGATATTTTACTACTGATATTATGATTTTTGATATTCTGTTTTACTCTTTGTGCCATTATTTTCCCTGATTGGCTTATGCTTTGTGTTCCAATTTTTGTTTTTGACAAGTTGGCAGCTATGTATTTGGTATTTTGTTAATGTATATAGTGCTTAAAAATGTTTTTGAGTACTTGAAAAGTACTTAAAATGTGCTTATTTTTTGTTGAAAGATTTTATGGCTGTAAAATTTATTTGGTTGAAACATAAGGAAAGCTGTTTTATCTATTTATTTTTCATATTATGTAGGATCTCTTTCGTTCCACCATGAAACCCGTTCAGAAAGTACTGGAAGATGCAGATCTTCAGAAGAAGGATATTGATGAGATAGTTCTGGTTGGAGGATCCACCCGTATCCCCAAGATACAACAGCTGGTAAAGGAATTCTTCAATGGCAAAGAACCTTCCAGGGGCATCAATCCAGACGAAGCAGTTGCTTATGGCGCTGCAGTTCAGGCTGGGGTTTTGAGTGGAGAGGAAGATACTGGTAATTATTCAGCATTATTATAATACTTCTGAAATTTATAATGTGATATTTATAATATTATAAAATTTATAATTCACTTAAATTATGGTGCAGTCTCATAGAAAAGGAAAACAATTTAAATAAAAAGTTAGAAACCAAAATAAAGTAGAAAACCAAAATTTGGTTTTTAACTTTTTATTTAAATTGTTTAGCAGGGTTTCCACAGGGGACTAAAATTATGACTATTTGAAACTATTTTCAGGAAAGGGAGACTATGGAGAAACTTTTCTGTACTCCTAGCTATGATTTTTAGCATAAATTTGGTTGACAACCTGCAGTCCACTGGAGCTTCCAGCCACACTAAAAACTTTTTTTTCTTAAAAAATAAAATATGTTAAAAATTTTGAATTGCAAATTGATTCATCACCTTTTAACGCACTCAATTTGATCAGATTCCATTGTAAGTCTATTTTGTGTCTCGATCGCCTTTTCAAAAGTTATTGCTATGAAATTCTGCATGAATGATTAAAAAAAAAAAAACAATTTATAATGCGATGTTACGATGCATGAATTTATAATTTGAGTAATCACTTCTCATAATATATATATGTATATATGCTAAAATGTTTGAGGAAAAGTGTTTTTTTTTTATTAAAAGGAAATTTTTTTTGAACGAATTCTAATAATTAAAAGTATTTAATTTTCTGCAAATATACTAATTTTTTTTATGTAAAAATTTAGTTCTAGAACACTGATATTTGTGTGGCGTTCTCATTTAGAGCTCTTTTTGACGATCTCTGGAGGGACAACCTCATTTTGCAGTCAGAGTACACTAAAGAATGCTATCAATGATTTATCTTTAGAGTTGAAAGTTAAATTAGAAAAAAAGTGATTTTAGGAAAGACTAAGCATCTCTAACAATTAAATTCAAGCTCAAACAAAAAACATAATTGTTTATTTAAAATAGTTCTTTTATACATAATTGGAAAATTTGTTTTTTTTTTTTTCTTCACATAATGATATCAATAGGGATTATTTTTATTGGTGCTAAATAATGCCAACCCAATTGTCATTTCTGCACCAAGAAAATGACACTAGCTAAAATTAAAATCGTTTGCGAAAAATTCTGTGCTTTCGATAACATTTTGAAGTCAATGCAGGTAACCCCTAAGACTGACCAACCTCCATTTATAACCATTTTAATGTGGAACAGAGAGTGAGTGTCTCCCGAGAGGTTTCATTGTATTTTATTTTAAAAGCTGAATTTTGGATTGCAAAGTTTGAAATATTGCCTCTTGATTTGAATTCCTTCATACAAGTATTAGATAAGCTTAAGACTTATTATATAAGTTTACAAGTATTAAATAGTATCGCAAGATGAGATTTGATAATGGTAAAACTGTCAACAGATAATGTCTCTCTTTTTCCAGCATTATCGCAAGGCATGATATATTATTGAAATATAAGTTTAGGTCATTCTATTGCATATATGTAAAGGGGATGTCTATTGGTGAATTCCTGTTGCATTTCAGATTGTGATCTGAGTTCTGTTAGACAATAAAAACATTAGCTGATTAATAGAACTGGGCGATTTCGATATTTGACGACAAATAACATGACGATATTTTGATGCATCGCAGTGTTTCAGTACATTACTATTTATATTTAGTACTGCGTAAATTTGCAAATAGTAAATTGCATTTTTGTTATAATTATATCTCAATATTTAAAGACGTGGATGTCTGCAAAGTAACAGTTAAAAAACATTGAATGGCTGGATTGGTTGTAAAGAAAATCAACAGGATTTGCACAACACTTCGATTCTCAATCACATTCGGATTCATCATGTCAGCAATAATATGAGTCGCGATGTGAAAGAGACTAGGAAGGATAACGATCATCACCACAGCTATCACTGCACACTTACGGAGGAAAGTGTTCTTTGTACGAGCTTGCAGACATTGATGTACTATTGGGAAGAATGCTCAACGTCATGCGTGTAGACATCGATGTCAACAATTCATCCTGAAATATCATACACATCTCAGAAAATTACAATTTTGGATGCTACGAAAAATTGCCAATCATAACATCCGATCAGCGATGATTGAATAAAATTGATATTTTCCGGTGCATCGATTTATTGCCCAGCCTTACTGGTGAATGACCTTTCTGAAACAGTGACATCTTTAGTGCTCAAAATGCTTAAGGATTTGAAATATTTTGTTGCATTTTTATTAATTTCCTATTTTGTTGTTGTTGTTTTTAGGTGAATTGGTATTGTTGGATGTAAATCCTCTCACTTTGGGTATTGAAACGGTGGGTGGAGTAATGACTAAACTCATACCTAGGAATTCAGTCATCCCTACCAAAAAGTCACAGATTTTCTCTACTGCTGCTGACAACCAGCCTACAGTCACCATTCAGGTAATCTTCTGTTTGACTGTAAAATAACGCAAGATAGCCACACTCCCTTTGATTTTTGACTGTAAAAAAGTTAGAATTGTTTTTTTTTTCTTTTTCTTCAGTGGAAGGTAACTTGGGTGAAAAATAACTGAGTTTCTGTATTAAAGTGTTACTTAAACTATATTTTGTTTTCAATAACTGTTTTTAAAAAAATATTCAAGATCAATTATTTTTAAATGTGATCAATTATTTCAAATGAAGAACCCCAATAATTTTTGTGCCTTTGGTGCTAGGACTGATTAAGTCTATTAGCTCCTATAAAATGCCACCTTGTGGTTTTTAACAAAACTTTTCTTTTACATCAAAATTTTTTCAACTTTCATTTAAATTGGCTAGAAGAGGTTTTAATGTTAAAGGAATTTGATTTCTTCTGCATTATTATGGTTGTTGCAATCTATATCGTTGAAATTTTTTTATCTCTAAACATTTTTATGAAATATTTTATAACAAATTTGTTGAATAAAATTACTTCTCAGAATTAATAGAATTAGATTAAAAGTAAAAAAAAAATTACAATTTTAACATTTAACTAAAAGGCTTGACAGACCATATAAAAATTAATCAGTGATTTATTTTATTGATAAATGATTATTAGTTTGATATAAATTAACAAAGTAAAATTAAGATTTATCACATTTAACTTCAAATAATAAGCATGTCAGATAAACAAACCAAACTCAGGTAATGAATGATTTATTTTAATCGTATGATATAAAATGAAATAAATCAATTGAATAAAAGTTATAAAAATCTAACTTCTAGAGTTCGACAGGCTGTAAAAAAGAGAAAAAAAAACTAATCAATTGAATTAAAAGTTACCGTATATTCCGGCGCATAACGCGCCCCGGCGTATAACGCGCACCCGTAATTTCTAATTACTTTTTTTAAATTTTAAGATATACTCTTTGTATAACGCGCACGAAAATTTGGATTGTACATGTGCAATATCTCATCTTTCAAGATCGTAAATAAAAAGTATTTTTCCCTATCTTTTGCAAAAATAAAAGAACTGAATTTGACATGTATGTGAGGGTAGAATTGAAAGAGCAATAATGGGATTCTGGATGGACAAAAATGGTGCTAAATTGTGGGTAAAAAAACATCTGGCAAATCCGTCCTGGTTGCGTAAGAAAACCAGAAAGCCTTTTAGAGTGGGACATGTTTAGGTCCCACCTTACAGATAATACAAAAAAAAGTTGTAATTATAATACAAAAAAATTTTAATAATTGTAATTGATAGCGGAAGACGGATATAATGAACTATTTATGTAATAACGAAAATCAATGAAGTATATAGGTAAAGGTATGTTATTTCTTTAAAATAAAAGTATTTTTCTATATTGAAATTTTTTTAATCTATAATTTTTTATATTCGGCGTATACCGCGCACCCGTAAATTCCAATGTTATTTTTTGTATTAAAAGTGCGCGTTATACGCCGGGATATACGGTATTTTAAAAATGCTTCTGAATCTCGCATCATTTTGTCAGAGTGTGGCATTGTTTCTTCAAAGGGAACATATTTACTTATTTTATCTATTTAATTATATCATACTACTTATTCAATTATTTAATAAGTAACAGGGTGCATAGCGGTTTTAAAAAATGCTTAAAGATGCTTATTTTTGCTTTACGGTTTTTAAAAGCCCTTAAAGTCGCTTTTTTTATTCGCGGTTTGTAAAAAGTTTAATTTTACTAATTAATACTTAATTTTTTATTAATACTTAATTTTCTATCTTTTTAAAAAAGAGATTTTTTTTCGTTTGCGGTGTCGATTGCTGTTCTCAATTACAAAAAATGCACGATTTTCACAATTTTCTCTGCAATATTTATCAGAAACTATATATTTTATCATTATTATGTAAAGTTCTTGAAAATGTTTTTGAATTTTATTGATTTTATGTTTATAAATTAAGAACTTTAAAAGATAGAAATTTTTTTTTATTGTTGCACAGATCCTAATAATGAATATTTTTTTTTTTTTGGAAAGTGATTAAAAATATTTTTAAAGTGCTTAAAAAGTACTTAAAAGGTGCTTATTTTTTGTTGAAAAATCTGGCTATGCACCCTGAGTAAAAATTTGTTAAACAGTTTATATTTATGTTTACATGTTTATTTTATGTACATGTAATTTATGTTATGTTTGTACATATGTTTACTCACTTAATCGTTGCTTGAATATACCGTTTCAATTTTCTTTCTAGGTATATGAAGGGGAAAGACCTATGACAAAAGACAACCATCTCTTAGGAAAATTTGATTTGAATGGCATTCCACCAGCCCCAAGAGGCGTGCCGCAGATTGAAGTGACATTCGAAATCGACGTCAACGGCATCCTGAAGGTCACGGCTGAAGACAAAGGCACCGGCATCAAAGAGAAGATAACCATCACCAATGACCACAATCGTCTGACGCCAGAAGACATAGAGCGCATGATCAAAGACGCCGAGCAGTTCGCGGATGACGACAAGAAAGTGAAGGACAGAGTGGAGGCTCGCAACGAGCTGGAGTCGTACGCCTATTCATTAAAAAATCAGATCAATGATAAAGAGAAGTTGGGTGCTAAATTGAGCTCTGTGGAAAAGGAAAAGATGGAGGAGGCCCTGGATGAAAAGATCAAGTGGTTAGAAGAGAATCAAGATGCAGAGTCTGAAGATTTTAACCGCCAGAAGAAAGAATTGGAAGACGTCATTCAACCAATTATATCGAAGCTTTATGCCGGAGCTCCACCCCCTTCGAGTGACGGAGACGATGAGGGAAAGGATGAACTTTAAAACTATTCTGCGTAGGTGAATAAATTATTTGCGTTTTATTTCATTTCATTGCTCATTTTGTTAAGCTCAATAATTGAGGAACATTTTAACGCAGCTTGCATTTTTTTTCTCAAAGGGGCTGAACCTGCATAGAACAAGCTAAGAAGGATGTTTTCTTTTTAAAATTTTATTTGAAATTGTACCTACCTTTTGTTTGCATCTATTATTTGTTTCTGTGTAAATGTTCTTAAGTTTCATATCACAGTGTGCATTTTTATTGAATTCAAGTGCTACTGACTTGTTAAACTGCTGTAATCATACAAAATAATTTTTCCCCTTCTTAATCTATATCTCTGTAGTTTCGGTGTTCGGACCAGATACTTAAACAAATGACGGTTGTTTGCATCAAATGACTGTGCTTTGACATTGGTCTCAAGTTACTCATTATTGCTGTAAATATAACTAAAAAGCAAGATCTCCCAGCTGCTAAACAAATCGTCATTATAGAACGATTAGTAAAAGATAAGTTTGGAGTCCAGTGATTTTATGACTTATGCTCATTCCTATTTTATTTTTAGATTTAGTCCCGATTGAGCTGTGACTGATTCATAATCCTTTATTTAAAATACTTGACACATCAGTTGTTAGTTCAAAAGATTTGGTACTGAGAGTATACAATAAACAACTATTTTTCAAGTCCTTATTTTTTTTTTATTATTAAAAGTCCTTAATTTTTGCTTTGATATAAGTGTGGCAACCCTGTGTTTAAATATCTAAGATTTAAATCTATATTGAATTTTTTTTACAATGATTTGGCATATATATATATGAAGAAAAAAAACTTGAGTGTTACTTTAAAAATTATATATATTTAAAGAAACCATTGCGCACATCTTAAAGTGATGTTATTTTTTTTCTTCTCCTCATCTGATTTTTCATCTTTTTCACAAGCATTTGTAGAGTGATATATTGAGCAGACCTTTACACTGTTTTTTTATTTATTAGAAATATGTCCTACTTAAGTTAGCCTTTAAAATATTTTTATTGTGATCTTTTTCTTTCTTTCGCTTTACAATTTTTATATTAATTACTGAAATAGCTGTCCTTGTCATGTAGATTTGGTTTTATTTTATTTATTCTTTTTTTACACAAAAGCCTTTTATTTTTAGTTGTTTAGTAATCTTTTCTTATGTTGAGAACAAAGTGTGTTTATACGAACAACATTCCAAATAAAAACATTTTTTTACTCATGTATATCAATGCCTTATCTTATTTTAATCATTCAAACATTTACTACACTACATTATGTTGTGTTGGAAGTCAGAGGTTGATAAATTAAGCAGGGTACATAGCGTTTTTAAAAGGTGCTTATTTTCGTTTTTAAAAGCCCTTAAAAGTGCTTAAAGGTTCCATTTTTGAAAAGGAGATTTTTTTTCTCCTTTACCGTGTCTATTTTCGCCATGTATTATGCAAAAGTGTGCATTTCCCATTGTTCTATTCAACGTTTTCACAATTCATTCAACCACAATCCATTTCGGCTTACAGTAGGTCCATGGCGTATGAAAGCGCTAATCGTTTTACATGTTTGATGAAATACTTGCAAGTCCACGAATGCATCTACTAAGCTGGGTTCGGTGAGATTCTTGCAACTCTGCTGCATTTTGCAAGATATTCTCGATTTCAGACTTCATTTTCCACCCACTGATATCGAACTGAAAAGTATATTGATCATTTTTTAATCGTTAATATAATTAAAGAACGAGTTTTTGTCAGAAGCTAGTTATTTCATCATGATCTGGTTAAGTCTGAAAATTATTTTGCATTTTGTGAATGTATATAGTGCTTAAAAATATTTTTTGAGTGCTTAAAAGGTGCTTATTTTTTGCTGAAAGATTTGGCTACTTTTGTTGAAGTGAAAGCCAGTGAACGACTCCACTTTTTGTATAATTTATCATAACCATAAAGTAATATAGTCTACATATTTTTAAATATAAATTAGATCAAATTAAATAAGGCGGTTTCTTGATAATATCCTTAACCAGGGGTAGCAAGTTTCTTGCACAGTGGAAAAAAAACCGATCTGAAAGAAATCTGTTTCTTCTAATTAAAGTGGAAGAAACTCAATTTAATAAAGAAAGATCAAGTATTACAATTTTAAACAGTTTATAATTTCAATCTAGCTTAAATAATATTTTTTAGTGTTAAATAATATTAGTATATATATTTAAAGTACTTGACTACTAATACATAAAAGTATTAGTACTACTAATACTTTCATGTATTAGTTGTTATTAAATAAAATTAGTTTTACAATTTTAAACTGTTCATAATTGCAATATAGCTTTAAATATTATTAGAAAATTGATTTTATATAAAGGAAAATAAAAATGCAGAAATTAAAAAGAAAAATAAATTGAATTTCTTAGGAAATTAAAACAAAAAAGTTTTTTTTTAATGTTTTATATTAAGGTGTACAAAACTTAATTTTATAATTATATAAAGAATTTCTAAAATATCATGATCAAATTATCTACTATTGTATTATGCTACAATTAACTCATTGTATTTATAATTACAAACAACATACTAATTTTCATAACAAAATGCTGTTAGGTATTAATACTGAAATGTGTATTACATATATAGGAGGTATTTGTCTATAAATATTTTTAATTCAAATATTTTTTTACTTATACCTAATCATAAAGTTATAAATTAATTATTCTTTATAAAATAAGCCTGAGAATTTTTAACCAAAATTTTATATTGCCGAATTACTGAATTTTTATTTTTAAATTAAAAAATTTCATAAACTTGAAAAAAAATTTAATTAAGGCATAGTTTAAAAGCTTTTTTTTATTATTTAAGCTGAAAATCATGTCGAAGCATACTTATTTTATTTTTAGGTATAAGAATTGTGAGTTTTATATATGTAATAGTTTAGTTTTTTTTTACTTCTTCACATTTAAATAACTTTACAGAATTAAGGGGGAAAAACTAGTTCTTATTTTATTGTTAAATAAATTAGCATTTTTTTAAAAACTGATTGAAAACAAAGTATAAAGTCACTTAAAAAATATCCTTAAAAAAGCCTGAACAAAAATTAAATCAATTGAAAAATTTTTTTAACTTATTACTAATTTTTGAATTAATATATTGCTGATTATTTTTAGATATCTTTAAACAGAATATTCAGTATACTGAAAATATAAGTACACTTACTTCATCTAGATATAAATGAATACACTTTGAATAGTTTGGAGAATAAGGAAAATATAATTCCAAATAATTTATAATAAATTATATAGGTTTTGAAACTATAAAATTTAATTAATATGAAAATGGTTTATTTTTTTAAAAAAAAAACTGTGTGTACAACTATTGATCAATATTAGTTTCTTCTATTTCGTCCAGTTTCTTTTCTCCAGTGTCCTGAAAAGATGTCAGCAACGTATGTATTCTATTGTGTGAAAGATTTTTGTAAGGATTTTTGTTTTCATGTATGTCTGAAAAAGTTTTGTACGAATCCTCGCAATTACTTTAGCCGAAAATAGATTAAGTATTTTAAGCTTATCTAACTTATAATAACTTTTTAAGTATTTTTATGCTTTAGGAAGCATGTCTGCAATAAAAAATACTACAGTATACTATCGATATCTCGAGCTTCGCTATCACCAAAACCTTGCAATGTCAAAAAAATATGTTTCCTCTTGTTATTATATATCCAAATAATGTTAATTTGAATTCCGATGTCGAAGAGTTTCTTCTCAAAATCCTGTTATGTCGAATCTTTTTCGAGATAAGTTTGGAGTCCAGTGATTTTATGACTTATTTTGAAACATGTATGGTTTATAAATTGATATCGAGTTTTTTACACAAAAAATGTTCAGGGTTTTTCCCTTTGTGTCACAATTACCCCAAATTGGCTTATGCGTTGTGTTCCTATTTTTGTTTTTAACAAGTTGGCAGCTATGCAGTTATGACTTGTGAATTATAAATAATGATTTGAAATTGGTACAATAAATCAACCAACAACAATCCTAGTAACTTCCCTTGATCCTTCCAGAATCATTGTTTCATTTAATGAACGAAGTGCTGATTTTATAGAAAATCTGTACAGAAATACTTGATGCAATGAACAGGAATGAAGGAAATCCCTGAATTTTTTCTCTTTGTTTCAGCTTTTACAGTTTTGAGTCCTAGTGTTTACTGTTCTTCAGTGAAGACTTCATTTCAAATTAGTAGCCTCTAATTATAAATATTTCATAGTTATTAAAATTTTTATATCGTTAATGTTTTTTTAGTGTTAGTTNGAACACATTTAGTTCTGAACTTGTTATCTCGAAAACTCGCTATCTCGAAAGTTATTCTTATGTTTCAACACTCTACTTTTTAGAGTATTATTTTAGAACACATTTTTCTACTTTTTAGAACATATTTAGTTCTGAACTTGTTATCTCGATAGATTTTTAACGTCTGTTTCCTCTTGTTATTATATATCCAAATAATGTTAATTTGAATTCCGATGTCGAAGAGTTTCTTCTCAAAATCCTGTTATGTCGAATCTTTTTCGAAATAGAAATTGAATTTTTTCGGAAAAATCGCAATGTAAGTTTATTGCAAACCAATTCTTTTCTATTTGATGCCTAATTGTTCTTACCTTTTAAAAATAAAATTATCATTGTCGTTTTTAGACTTATAGTCAACTATCATTACATACATATTTAATAGTAGTTATTCTTATGTTTCATGACTCTACTTTTTTAGAGCAATATTTTGGAACACATTTAGTTCTGAACTTGTTATCTCGAAAACTCGCTATCTCGAAAGTTATTCTTATGTTTCAACACTCTACTTTTTAGAGTATTATTTTAGAACACATTTTTCTACTTTTTAGAACACATTTAGTTCTGAACTTGTTATCTCGAAAACTCGCTATCTCGAAAGTTATTCTTATGTTTCAACACTCTACTTTTTATAGTATTATTTTAGAACACATTTTTCTACTTTTTAGAACATATTTAGTTCTGAACTTGTTATCTCGAAAGTTATTCTTATGTTTCAACACTCTACTTTTTAGAGTATTAGTTTAGAACACATTTTTCTACTTTTTAGAACACATTTAGTTCTGAGCTTGTTATCTCGATAGATTTTTAGCGTCCCTTCAACTTATAGATATCGCGAGTATACTGTATTCATTTTTGGCGCGACTTTTCGCTGTTTAAAAATGGGCTAAACTTGAACAAATATTCCCGAATAAATGTTTTAAAATCATAGCAACTGTAAAAATAGCATTCTCAAAACAGTTATTTCATGTGATGACAGAACCTTCAAAACATATAGCCTTAAAACAAATTAATAATCTTCAGGCTGTGCACTTTTTTTCGAATTCAAACAATTTAGTGTTGGAGTAACATATTAAAAAAACAATTACATCGCAAACGCTTTTTCATTGTCACTACATTGTTGCATTTCTTCCGTTTCGACATGATGCACAATTTTCAAGGGCTCTGGTTATGGGAAAGAATACTCACGAATAAGCATTACAAACTCTTAACAGTTTGTAATGGTTATTAGCATGTTGTTTTTGAAAAGACTTTATTTCAAAAAATTAGTTCTATAGTAACTGCTGTCTGCCTTATTTTAAAATTACTTTGTACACGAGTCCAGTAGTGGACTGATGGTTAAGACACGGTTCCCAGCAGAACACTGAAGTCAAGTATCACTGCCTGCGGTCTATGTGGGAGTGGGTGACCACTTTTATCAGCCTGCAAAGGGACCGAGGGTGTGCGGTATCAGTCCTCGTAAACCTGTTCTACAGTGAAGTGCTCGACTTCTGGAGCAGGTCGTTGGGCTACCGAAGAAGAGGAGCCATCCCCTCTTCCGAGGATCAAAATTGTGATGGTATGTTTCCTAGACAGTTGCAGATAGCCCACTGTGTGCACATCTTTGAGATATACTGCATTTTAATTAGTTTTTTTCCCCATAAATTTATTGATAATCTTTTTTCATCGAATCATTATAGTGTTAAATTTAATTAACTAGAATCGCATATGTAGTGAAGTGTATATAACATAAATATCAATCGAATTCAAAATTAGCTGCTATTATTCGTTATTGTTCCCACTTTTTAAGATATGCCCATTATTAAAATGTAAACAGCGAAATTCAAATAGGAATGAGTCAAATTTCAACTTTTGAGGTCCCGCAGTAGACTGATCGTTAAGACACGGTTCCCAGCAGATCACCGAAGTCAAGCATCACTTGTTGCGGTCAGTGTGCGGGTGGGAGACCACTTTGATTAGTCTGCGTAGGGACCGAGGGTGTGCGGTATTGGTCCTCGTTAAACTGTTCAACCGTAAAGTGCTCGACTTCACGTGCAGGTCATCGGGCTACCGAAGCGGGGGTGCCATCCCCTCTGCAGAGGATCAAAATTGTGATGGCATGTTTTCGGATCATCCTCAGGGATGTTTCCAGGACCGTCGCCAATAGCCCATTGTGCAGCTCTAGTGAGACGTAAATTAACTACAACAAAATCAACTTTTGAGAAGTTAATATGGTTCAATTCGTAATTTTCACGTGATGTTTTGATTTAATAATAATTTTTTTATAAATATTTTAAGTATTTCTGTCAGAAAATTAAACTATAATGAAAAAATCAATCTTAAAAAAATAATAAAATGCAATTCACGATTTTTACAATTTTAAGGAACATTCCTACTGAATGTGGTTTGATCGTTCTACTTAATTTGCACAAATCAAATTCTCAATTTCTAAATGTCATATTTAATATTAATTTTCATTTTAGGAAAAAAGTGACTAAAAATATTGCCGGTGGAGCATTGGAAAATATTTTGTATTTAAATGAAAAGTTTGTTTTCAAAACATTTGAATTCTACACAAAATCGTTTGCTTTTTTATGTAACAAAATATGAAGGAAGGTATTTTCTACTGTTATCTTAAAGTGGAAACCGATTAAATATTTCAGCCTGTTTTTGAACGGCATCATCAGAACAGCTTGGAGCAGGCTTCAAAAGCTCCGTGTCGCGGAACTAACCCAAATTTCTTACGAAAAGAACTAAGTAAGGTTCTATCTGCGGCTGTAAGTAAATCTAATTCTCCATATTATTGGAAGTTAAATGCAATTTAAATAGGAAGGAGGTGGAGAAAGCTTTCTTTTTAATTTTTTAAGTTGTAAATAATAGTCTGCAAGGAATCTGGGATGATGATGATACTTTAAAATATTGGTCATGGTCTTTCACACAATTTAAATGTTTTTCAGTTAAAAAGATCGAAACATGCTTTATAATGGTATTACACTTAACTCAGTAGGGTAAAAGTACAGTTTACTTCACTTGGCTTTCTCCAAATAGAATAGAAAGAACAGTTGCTAACGTGAACAAATGCCACATTTCAGCAACCAATCAGGTTCGAGATATCCCACTATGTCATTTGCAGGTATCCATTGTCGACGCAACGAGAAAAAAAATCGATCGTATTAATAGTTATCATATTCTGTATAAGAGTTGTCGAAATTAAAATTTAGTTTCATTTCAGAAATACAGTAATGATAGCAGCGCCACCCTTCAAGGTTTTGAGAGAATGTAAGATGAGTACGTCGCAGATTACGTTTAACTGATTAAGTAGTTCGCATGAGAACATTTCAAATGAATGTAAAGTCGTATTAAGAATGATGCTTTCAGAATAAAACAACACAAAATAATTCACTTTTTGTGGCAAAATGTGAGTGTTGTGTCAGATAAAATACTGTGTAAAATGTCTTAATTAGTAATTATTCAATTACTTCCAATCCTTTCATTAATATTGGCAAACGATTCTTAAGAGATTCCATAATGATGTAAGGACGTCCGCAATGCGTGAAAAAAAAGCTATTGTTTTGAAATAATTTTGCTCTGTTTATCATGTTTTTTAAAAATTTTAATCGGATTTTCATAAACCAGATTTAATGTTTCAAAGTGATGACCTCAAATTTACTAATTAATTAGTATGCAAGTTACGATATCAGACATAAAGCCTTACTTCCTCTGCATAAACATACACCTTTTTTTTTGGATGGTTATGGTTGGGTTAGAACATCGGGGAAGGGGGGTAGTCGCAATTTTGAAAATGCGATTTCAATAGTTTATTATAGAAGAACAACCGAAAGCTTAGGCTTGATACTGTTATTTTAACTTTTTCCGTATTTCGCCCTTTGTCGGAAAGTTTTTAGGCAAATCTAAGCATTTTTGCCTATAATTATAAAATTTGTTCATCCAAAGTTTTCCATGTATAAAATGATTTTTTATAGTTATTTAATTTTTTATTATTTTATTTAATAATGATAGAAAATGTTTGATTTACAATAATTTTTGCACCATTTTAAACTATATATGGCTGAGTGGTAGCGCTTCCGTGCCACAGGTCCTGGGTTCGATCCTCGGGCCGGTCAAGGTTGACTCAACCTTTCATCCCTTCAGTGGGTCGATAAATGAGTACCAAGCATGCTTGGGAACTAAACACTGGGGTTCCGCGTTCGGCTGACCACCTAACCGAAACACATGCTCCTGCACCCCAGAGCCCTAGGTCAAGAAAACTGAGATAGGCATAGTAGGCCTTGGCCCTCTATGGGCTGTCACGCCACTGAGTTTTGTTCTTTTTTTCCTTCAAACTATGTAATTTTAACTGATAAAATAAGAAATTTGATAGAAATCGGAAGAATAAAATTTCCATTTGTAATAAAATTTGTGTCAAAACTTTCTTTACTCAATGCTACTATTATTTTCCTAGCTAAACTTTTAAGATCCTTTCACTTTTTTAATGATTTGTTTACTGCTGTTTCCTTAACCATTCGATGTCTAATGTTCCTATTAGGCTCACCTTCTGCCATCAGAAAGTGCGAGTTGTTCTCTTCTGGGTGCTCTCTTCTTAGCACGACTTTACATTCACTTTAAATGGATTCATGCGAACAAGTTAACTAGTTCTACGTAATCTGCGGTGTATCCTTTTTTTTATTTTACTTTAAATTATAATCCTGAAAGGTGATTATGCTGTTGCTACTGTATTTCTGACGCTATTGCGCGTGTTCACTTTTATAGTATAATAAATAAATTCCAAAAAAAAAAAAANTTAACAGGTCAATATATAGCATAATAAATAAAAAAAAAGAAACACGAAGAAAATTAAGAAAAACAATAAGTTTTATTTACTGCGTATAAGCTGCAAGTAAATAGAGCTCATTTTCTATATTTTTTTTTTACATTATTATTTTTCTTTTTTCCTCTTTTTTCATTGTTCTGTAATTTTTTCCATGTTTTCTCTACATTTTGAACTTATACATTCTGAACATACACACATATATATATATATATATATAGCGCAGCTTTAGCGCTTGATATTTTCTACTATTACCTTACTTCCGTTTTCTTTTTGTTTCCGTTTTTGTTTGGTTTTGTTTTTATTGTGCTATATATATATATATAT
>NC_092208.1:7338495-7342460 GCF_043381705.1 Parasteatoda tepidariorum | reverse complement strand
AAAGTTTAAATGGGCCTTTCATGTTATATCATTAAATTTAGTAATACTATTTCTCGGGCATTAGGTTTTAACTCTTATAAGAATATACATATTTTTTTCTGTTAATGTACAAATATTTTTCCGATGTGTTTTGGATATTCCTTCTCTAATAAAAAGAGATACCATTTTGTTTTCGGTTGTACAAGAAAGAAGATCAAGCATTTTTCTTTTTTAAATTTAATAAGCCACATTAAAGAAGGAACGTTGCAATGCTACACGCTACATTAACGACGTCTCCAGAGTAACTGAATGACGGTTCATATGGAAATCGCAGGTAAGCGTCTCATACAACAACGCCCCCTATAGTTCGTTGCGATCGCGAATTTGCATCAAGTGTCCTCTACTGCAAGTTATCTGAATTTATCTGAGACAGCGAATATAAAATAATTAAATATTTAAATCTGCGTAATAAACTATTTTTTGTCCAAATAGAGCTATAAGTTAGAAATGATCACTGATGTTATCTTTAAAATATGTGAAAAACTAAATCACTTATAGTAAAATTTGAAACCATGACTAATGCTTAACCCATCAGAAAATTCCATTTCGTTTTTCGCTCATCCTCATTTAATTTATGAATTAATATTTAAAAAAAAAACTGTATTAACATCAAGTGTCACTACAAGTTAAAAAAAAATTTATTTGAACCTGAGTGGATGAATAAAGAATATTTTACGAACGATAGAAAATTTGTACAAGATATAGGGAGAGTGTGAACTAATACTAGGAATTGAATAAAATGATAAAATAAAAGTGTTCATTAAATTTCTATCAAATTTGATTCCATAAATAAAAAAGTATATGCCAAGGGATTCTTC
The DNA here is from genome assembly GCF_043381705.1 of Parasteatoda tepidariorum. Classification (NCBI taxonomy): domain Eukaryota; kingdom Metazoa; phylum Arthropoda; class Arachnida; order Araneae; family Theridiidae; genus Parasteatoda; species Parasteatoda tepidariorum. Next base: position 7,341,603 of record NC_092208.1, on the reverse strand, counting down.
GAACTGACCAAACAGATGACCAAATTTTACAGCTAAATGTTGCCAAATTAAACGAGATTCAATTCCGGCAACCCTGAATCGTTAAAGGAATCCTCAGAAAAGTGCTATAATCAAAGTGCACTAACAAACAGCAGGTCTCTTTAAAAAAAAAAAAATAAGATTGAATAAATGAGTAAAATAAAAAAAATCGTCTGAGGTTGCCTGACAAGATTTCGAGGCGTAGCGTCTAGGGGCCTCCCTAACATTGGGTTTATTTTATTTTTTTGCATTTTTTAAAAAGCATTTCTCGTCTGCAATTGCAGCCTGCGGTGAAAGTCACCGGCACGCGTATTGTGTTGTGTTTTGCATGGTGATGCAGACGATTTTATAGTGTCCGGGGTCGTTGGAAAATGTTCTATAAAGTATATTTTCATACGCTGAGTTAGATTTAGGGATTCTGCGATCGGCATCAAAATGTGGTTAAGGTCAAGAGTAAGTAATTTTCACTTTTTATTGTTAAATGAGGTGAAATCATGTGAGCGGACATACGAAACTAAAGTTTTGATTTTAGATCCGAGCAGTTCGCATAGCTTAATATCACTTTAATTTTATTATTTTTAAAAAAAAAATCCGTTTCTGCCGTTTTTTTTGCAAATTCTCCTTACAGATTTATAATTTTTTCAAATCTATACATTCACCATCTTTTTTTTCCTTTCAATTTATTTAATTGTATAAAGATCGAATCATAACAAACAAATTGGAATTTTCTTTTCCTTCGAAATATTACATTTTTATGATTTTTTTTATGAACTTTATTATTTTTATATAATTGTAAAAGATAATTATTTTTTTATTATTACCTTTTTAATTGTTTTCCGGGTAATTTTAAAGAAACTTTTTTTTCTCAACCTGCGTTGAAAATCATTCGTATACGTATTGTTTGTGCCTTGTATGATAATTGCTTCGCTTGTTAAAAAATACGATATATATATANATATATATATATATATATATATATATATATATATATATATATATATATATATATATATATATATATATATATATATATATATATATATATTAGTTATATTACTATTTCTATTATTTTATATATTTACTATTTTTCGCCAATCAACTGTTTTTTTTTTAAAGATGGAATTGTAACTTTTAGGTTTTTCATTTAAAACATTAAAATATTATTATTTTTTAACTGAAAAATAGCAGTTTTTTTTTAATTTGAAGTATTCAAACAGAATTACAAACTTTAAATATTTCATTTCACATTTATAGTTTTTATATCACTTTCTGTTTATTAAGAGTGAATAGTGTTTTATTAAATTAAATTTGTTTTATTTTTTAAAAAAAAGTAGAATTGTAATAATAAATTCTTAGGTTTTTCATTTAAAACATTAAAATATTATATTTTTTTAGCAGTAAATTAAAAGTTTTTTTTTTTAATTTGAAGTATTCAAACAGAATTACAAAGGTTAAATATTTCAGTTCACATTTATAGTTTTTATATCAGTTTCTGTTTATTAAGAGTGAATAGTGCTTTATTAAATTAAATTTGTTTTATTTTTTAAAAAAAAGTAGAATTGTATTAATAAACTCTTAGGTTTTTCATTTAAAACATTAAAATATTAATATTTTTTAACTGAAAAATAGAAGTTTTTTTTTTAATTTGAAGTATTCTAACAGAATTACAAAGGTTAAATATTTCATTTCACATTTATAGTTTTTATATCACTTTCTGCTTATTAAGAGTGAATAGTGTTTTATTAAATTAAATTTGTTTTATTTTTAAAAAAAAAGTAGAATTATAATAATAAACTCTTAGGTTTTTCATTTAAAACATTAAAATATTATATTTTTTTAGCAGTAAATTAAAAGTTTTTTTTTAATTTGATATTCAAACAGAATTACAAAGGTTAAATATTTCATTTCACATTTATAGTTTTTATATCACTTTCTGTTTATTAAGAGTGAATAGTGTTTTATTAAATTAAATTTGTTTTATTTTTTAAAAGAAAGTAGAATTGTAATAATAAACTCTTAGGTTTTTCATTTAAAACATTAAAATATTATTATTTTTTAACTGAAAAATAGCAGTTTTTTTTTTTAATTTGAAGTATTCAAACAGAATTACAAAGGTTAAATATTTCATTTTATATTTATAGTTTTTATATCAGTTTTTATTTGTTTAAAGTGAATAGTGTTTTACTAAAATAAATTTGTTTCATTTTAATTAAAGTGAATAGCGAAAGTTATACATTTACATACTTTTCAATATTTCTATAAATTATACTTTACTATTATTTTCCAGAAAGTATGTAACCTAAATGCAACCTTGTGGTCGGAATTTTCTTTTTATTGTCACGAAAATGTTTGTGCTAAAAACCTTTTTTCAATAAAGCAAAAATATTGCAGTTTCAAACCTTTCATCCTAAAAGGATTAAAAATTATTTTTTAAAGCTTTTTTTAAAAAAAGTATTGTCACTTACGTCCGTAATGACGTTTTTGCTGACGTCACGCTAGCGATAGGATCAAATTGCAGTGTCCATTAAAATTTCATGACAAGGTGGATTTTAGCTGAGCATACAAGACTTTGAATAGAGCACATTGTCACAGCTCTTGTTTTAAGGTTAGAAGGTTTACGCGTAAACCTTATTACAAACCTTTTAAGGTTTACAATAAAAGGTTTTTGCTTACTGGAAATAAACCTTATTTTGCTATCTGGGTTAAATCAGTTCCTTATTTTTAATGAAGCGAAATTCTAATAACACAAATTGGTTTGATTTTTGAAATGGAATGTTAAAATATTCGTATTTTGTCTTATTTTACGAGCTATAGATGAATTGTAATAACCATTTTAATTTTTAAAAAAAACCTGACCGCTTTCGAATAAGGAAATTTTTCCAAATCTAATTTTCATTTAAATATTTTGAATTAAAAGATGGTTAGCTTTTTCATATTTTCTATTATTTACAATTTCTTAACGATTAGGGGAGAGTGGGGTCAATTGTAACATTTTCTACTTAACTATTTTTAACTAACAAAAAATCCAATATATTATTAGTATTAATTGACAGACGAGTAAAGTAGACTATCCTCTACTAGAAAAAAAAT
>NC_092208.1:7311005-7336820 GCF_043381705.1 Parasteatoda tepidariorum | reverse complement strand
ACCAATAATGAATAATTACTCATTCCCTCTGACAGAAAATGCATATTGATCCCACTGACACCTTACAGATGCATCGTCTGCCTGGGTTGGAAACATCTGCTTGGTTTGCTTAGGGATGGGAAAGTGAGATAAAAGAAGCAAACAAGAAAAAATGCTTATCGCTACGTTCCCCTCTATAGATGGTTTTGAAAATCGGTCTATGTATTTAATTTGAAGTAGAAATTTCCAAATTATTAAAAAAAAATTTTTTAAAAAAATCAGTCGAAGACAGAAAAAAGTTCATTATATCCAACTTCCTCACTTTTTTGGTTCACTATAACCACAAAAAATAACATTATCCGTGTATAGCAAGGCACGGGACCGAACATTTCGTTCACTATATCCGGGAGTTCACTATAAACCGTGTTCACTATAGCGTGGTTTGACTGTATAAACAATTCAGTTTTTCACATATTTAAAAAAAAAAACATCAGTGATGATTTCTGATTTATAGCTGTATTTGAACAAACAAATAGTTTATTGCGCACATTTAAATATTTAATTATTTTATATTTTCTGTGTCTGATAAACTTAATAAAGAACATTGCGTGGTAGCACGTGGGGTCCAGGTCACCAATTGTATACTTTTACAGTTGTCTGATACCACGCTCCCTTTCTTTTTTCAATTCCTACTATTAGTTCACACTCTTGTTCTAATTTTCAATCGTTAATAGAATACTTTTTGTTCAAATACCTTTTTTTTAAAACTTGTACTGGATGACACATGATACTAATACAGTTTTTCAAATAGTAATTTATAAGTTAAATTTAATTAATTAATTTTAATTTGATGTGCGAGAAAATTTTTAATTACTTAATAAGAAGTAACTAAAAAAAAAAAATGCTGACTTAAGTAGGAATTAACTTTAGAATTTTTTTTTAATATTTCTTGTTTTTCAGCAGTTTGTAAATTTTTAAGGAATGCTTTGTAAGAAATCTAAACATCTTTTTGGTGTCATGTGGTTCAGGCATAATGTGGTTCAGGCATAATGTCAAAAATATGAAATTTCATTGATGAAAACCATTGTTATAGATTAGAACATGCTTTGCCATGGCAACAGCATTTTCACACAATAATAAAAAATCGAAGCCAAAAGACACCACTAGAAGAAAAAAAAATTAAATATCCCTGCGAAATTCATAGTATTAAAGGGTGCTAGAAACAAGTAAACTGGGCTAACATAAGTTGTCGAAAATGGAAAAAATATTTCTTCGTCAATGGTGCTGTGTAAATATAAGCATGCTAACTCTTATTCAACCAAACGCCATTTCAATTTCAAGACTTTTAAATTTATTAAATTCTAATACTAAAACATTGATAATGATAGTTAATTGATCGCACATATTTATTGCATCGCACATTTTAAATTATCAAACTTTATATTATTGTCCTTTAAATTAGAATATTATAAAATTTATGAAAAAAGTCAGCACTTATCGGTTGTTGTTCCCGTGAAACCTATTTCGTCAAAAAATAGAACAGCGATATTACACGTAGGAGTAGCGGCATTGCACCTAGTTATTGGTATTACACGTAGTTATTGAACACGATATGAATGTGAATGTTGCTAAATTCTATTTGGGTAACAAAAACATTGACACCAATGTAGAAATTAGATTAATTAGGAAAATGTCTATATTACACGTAGGACTGTCTATAGTGCACGTAGGAACATCGAACTTGACAATTTCGCGAATATTATACAAAGTAATGATTATTGAACACGATATTATTGTGAGTGTTGCTAAATTCTACTTGGGTAACAAAAATGTTGACATCAATGTAGAAATTAAATTAATTAGGTAAATATCTATATTAAACGTAGGACTATCGATAGTACACGTAGGAGCATCGAATTTGACAATTTCGCGAATATTATACAAAGTAATGATTTTTGAACACGATATTATTGTGAATGCTGCTAAATTCTATTTGGGTAACAAAAATATTGACACCAATGTAGAAATTAGATTAATTAGGAAAATATCTATATTACACGTAGGACTATCTATAGTGCACGTAGGAACATCGAACTTGACAATTTCGCGAATATTATGCAAAGTAATGATTATTGAACAGGATATTATTTTAAATGTTGCTAAATTCTATTTGGGTAACAAAAATATTGACAACAATGTAGAAATTAAATTAATTAGGTTAATATCTATATTACACGTAGGACTATCGATAGTACACGTAGGAGCATCGAATTTGATAATTTCGCGAACATTATGCAAAGTAATGATTATTGAACAGGATATTATTGTGAATGTTGCTAAAGTCTATTTGGGTAACAAAAATATTGACAACAATGTAGAAATTAAATTAATTAGGTAAATATCTATATTACATGTAGGACTATCGATAGTACACGTAGGAGCATCGAATTTGACAATTTCGCGAACATTATGCAAAGTAATGATTATTGAACACGATATTATTGTGAATGCTGCTAAATTCTATTTGGGTGACAAAAATATTGACATCAATGTAGAAATTAGATTAACTAGTGGGCTGCGCCCCCTGCTCGCTAACGCTCGGCAACCCCAAAAAATTGCTATGCAGGTGCAACTTCTTCCTTGGCTGGCGTATTCCCCGGATATGTAGCCGATTGAACATGTGTGGGATTTCGTTGGTCGGCGTCTCGCTCGTGATCCTCGTCCTGTTGCTTCTACAGACGAACTTTGGCTACGCATACAAACAATATGGAATGCTCTTCCTCAGACAGACATTCAAAATTTGCTTGACTCCATGCCACGTCGTGTAGCAGCACTTATTGCGGCGCGTGGTGGCTACACAAAATACTGATTTTGATCTCTTGTTATTGTTTGTTTGATTTGAAAGTTTAATCATTTATTTGTACCACTACCACTCAACTGTGTATTAAATTTCATTTAATTATGACGATTCCTTCATGGTATTGCAATTTTATATATAGATTAGGAAAATGTCGCGATCTATATTTCTGACAATGTGTGGGGAAAGAGCTTTCGATGAAATCAACCTTCGTCAATCAAAAATTAACTCAGGATTGAATCGAATTAGCATATCTTATATACTAGTGAATTGATATTTATTAATCGCACTGGTAGTTATGCCGCAATATTCTTCCTCCAGAATTTAATCAGGCATATAATTCGATGAACGGTTATCACTAGTTGCCGTATTTGCGAAAGACCGGTACAGCTATATTAAGTTCACCGGATTTTGAGCTCCTGTGGTGAGAGCTGTTCACCGAGTTTTTGAGCGTTTGTCGTGAGAGCTGTATTAAGTTAACGGTCGTGTGAGTGGTCGCTTCTGTGTTGCTATTAGTAGTCGGGTTTATGCAAAATCTCGCTGTATGTATATGAGATTGAAAAGCAACATCGCAAGGAGTGTTCTGTGTGGAACAGTCGAACGAAGTGGACGTTACTTTATGTAGGCGATTTCATATCACATCCTCGAGTCCCCATTGTGGGGAAAGAGCTCTCAACAATGTCAATCTTCATCTGTCAAAAGTTTCCTGAAGTATTGAATAGTGTGAATAGAAAAGTATTGAATAGTGTGAGGAGCACTCAAAAATTTGAATTGATAATAGAACACATTGAGTAAAAAATATATACGAAATTAAACTTATCAAGTAAAAAAAATAAAAAGATTTTCGTTTCTGTTTTTTTTTTTTTTTTTTTTTTTTTTTTTTTTTTTTTTTTTTTTTTTTTGTTGCTTGATATGCTTTGTTTCGTATATATTTTTTTACTTAATGTGTTCGATTTTCGCTTCAATTTTTTTTGAGTGCAGGGATACAATATTAGAAAGCACTCCTTTTTGCGGATATAATCGTGTGAGCTGATGACAAGATTATGTCTTTTCATTATTTTGTTTTATTTTATTTATTATGTTTTTAAAAATATATGCTATTACTTTTACTCAAAAAAAAAAGCAATCTCCGTCACCAATGCTTGAGTGTTACGAATGTATGCAACACTAAGAATCGTTGACTGCAGAAATCGAAGAAATTCAACACTAAGAATCGAAAAAAAGTATGACCAAACGTGTAACTAATTTTTTATTTAACGCATAACTAAAAATATTTAACATGTAACTGATTATTTAGCACAACTTATTATTATAGACAACCTAACGAAACGAATAATAGGGTGTTGCCAATTGATAGAGAAATACTTGAGTTTATGGTACCACGTCAGAGAAAATCTTGAATAAGATAAAAAGTAAAGATTGAAGTATGAATTTTTGAGGAAAATAGATTTATTTCCTATATCAAAAAGTAAAATATTGTGACATACTAAGCACATTCCTTAAAATAGTAGTACGGAATATGTTGCTCAGGAACTGTGATAAGTGTTAACTTTTGTTGTCAAAATCATTTTAAAAATCTTGTAAATAAATAAAAATACGATTTGATATGGGTTGTTGGTTTAAATCGTTTTGATATGAGTGATCACCCGGTAATAGAAGATGTTACATTTGTAACAAACACGCTGATGAATAATGTATTATTTTTTCTCTGTCATTTGTGATAAATCCCCGTTTTAGCTATCTTAATTACAGCGTTTTTCTTGAACATTATCGAACGATTCATCTCTGCGTTCTGAGGGCAGGCTGTGGGCAGAAATAAGATGGCAATTATTTTTCAGCATAATCTAGATTGCGGTATTCGAAAACGTCTTATTATTGACACCCACTTACTCGCACACCAAATTTCGCCATTTTTATTGCATTTTCGTTAATGAGGATATCGATCAAAAAAGGTTCTAATTGCATCGGTGCAAAGAACATTTTCCTATGAAATCGTCTGGTTGATTGACTACGATCTGTTTTACGATTATCTCAACCTAAGTTAAGAAACTTTGAAGGATGTTATACCAATATATTGTGTCCCACAGTGGACTGATCGTTAAGACACAGTTCCCCGTAGAACACCGAAGTCAAGACTCAAGATCACTGACTGTGGTCAGTGTGCGGGTGGGTGACCACTTGAATCGTCTTGTTGATTGACCACGGTCTCTTTTACGATAATATAAACCCAAGTTAGAAACTTTGAAGGGTATTATAACAATATACTGTGTCCTGCAGTGGACTGATCGTTAAGACACAGATCCCAGTAGAACACTGCAGTCAAGATCACTGACTGCTGTCAGCGTGTGGGTGGGTTGCCACTTGTACCAGTCTGCAAAGGGGTCGAGGGTGTGCGGTATTGGTCGTTGTTAAACTACTCTACTGTAAAGTGCTCGGCTTCACCATCACCTCCTACATCAGAAAGCCTCCACACGGTATTTTATAAGTAGTCTGCGCAGACTATTTAAAAAGTGAACCAGTTGTGCTCATGAACACAATTTCTGTGTTAAAAGTGATTGAGAGAAATTTATCATATATGTCTGAGAATTGAATTTGTAGTGGTTGACAAGTTAATAAGACAAACCAATCATATTCATAAATTAAAAAAAATTTTAGACATATATTTGCTATCAATTTCTTATGTTTACTAGATTTTCTATTAAATGGCCGTTTCGTAAATTGAATTGCCTTCATAGTGGTCAAATCGGATTACCTGTAAGAAACCGTGTGGAGGCTTTCCGTTGCAGGAGGCGTTGATTTCACGCGCAGGTCATCCTTCTACTGAAGCGGGGGTGCCATCCCCTCTGCAGAGTATCAAAATTGTGATGGTATGTCTTCGGATCATCCTCAGGGATGTTTCTCAGACAGTCGCCAATAGCCCATTGTGCAGCTCTAGTGAGACGTAAATAAACTAAAACAACAACAAATATATTGTTCAAATTTTTTGTAATATAAATCTAGTGCTAAGTAAAACCCTAAGCTTATTCGAATTTTTTGCAATCTTAATAGGGTGCTATTTTAAAACCGTCATATTATTCAAATTTGTTGCAACTTCAATGTGGTTTTCAAATTTTCTGCAACATTTATAGGGGGCTAAATTAAGTCATATTATTGTACATTTTAGAATTTATTAGATACTAAAATTCAACGTCTATGGAAATATGGTTCATTTTAATTTTATGAGGTAGCATCAAGTGCCCATTGATAATTGATAAAATGCAGATATTATGGTTCAGCGTTGAACCGAGTTTCATTTAGACTGTACTGTACAGTACAATACGTTTGCCAGGCTCTTAGTTTATTTCTTTTCAATCTGTTACTAAAACTAATCAGGATGAATTCTGTTTTCAGAAGTAATAAAAAAAATGCATTACCTTAAAATTTTTTTCTTCAATTTGAAAAAAAATCTTACATATTTAAAAATAAGATACGTTATAAAATATTGCAATTGACAAATTTCTCCCAAATATATTGAATGACAATATTTTATTTTTTATTTTATAACCGTCGTCGAACAACCGACCCAATTCTAGGTTTACGACTACTAATGTTCAACTCTGTAGCCTTGAACCCAATCCAGAAGACAGGGAAACTCCTGGATCAGTACCCCCAAAGGTATGATTTGTTATGGGAACATGGAGGACTTTGAGACTCGACAGATTTAACGTGCATCAATCACAATTTACTACATGGGGTGTTATTGGCCGACGGGAATCGAACCCATGAACTCTTGGACATGGGCCCAGTGCCCTACCAACCAGGCTATCCCGGCTCTGATTGGCAATATTAAAAGAATCGTATGTGTGAACTGCATGGAAATATACGTTATAATCATGCCTTGCTTTTAAGACATCATCATTATAATTTGTCTGATAGCCCAATGTGGGCCAATGCCTTCCTGCTTTTAAGGTATAAGGCAGGTCAAAACCTTTGGCAGGTTTTGTAAGACAAACAGTCTGTATCAAAATTTCATTTGTTGCAGCTGTGGTCAAGCAAATACAAATATAGAATAAAAAAAAGAACGAATTTGTGTGTGTGTGTGTGCCTCTGGATTTTTCTTATAACTCTAGAATCGTGTGTGCACACGTCCTGAAATTTGGTCAGTAATTACAAGTGACCATTTTAGCTTTCGATTAAAAAAGAAATCATTAAGACTATTTCATTAGATCGTTCGGGAAAGACATTTAAAAATAAATTTTTTCTTTGGTAAAGCATTAGCCGCTGTTATAAATTAAACTGCAGACGATTATTTGTTTATTTTTCTTTCCTACATTTGAAAGATCATATCAATTATATTTGCTAGCTTAGAGCTATATTTAATCAAACAAATTCCAAGTTCTTTAACTATTTTTTCAATTCCTACTATTAGTTCATTCACTCTCTCCCTATATCTTGTTCAAATTTTCAATCGTTAATAAAATACTTTTTATTCATACACTCAACTTCAAATACATTTCTGTTTACACTTGATGTTAATACAGTTTCTGCAAATATTAATTCATTCATTAAATAGGGAAGAGCGAAAAAACGAAGTGGAATTTTCTGATGGGTTAAGCGTTAGTCATTGTTTTAAATTTTGCTATACGCTATTCAGTTTTTCACATATATTAAAGATAACATCAGTGATCATTTCTAACTTATAGCTCTATTTGAACCCCAAAGAAAAAAAAAATGGTTTATTGCTCACATTTGTTATTGTTGTTGTTAATTTACGTCGCACTAGAACTGCACAATGGGCTATTGGCGACGGTCTGGGAAACATCCCGGAGGATGATCCGAAGACATGCCATCACAATTTTGATCCTCTGCGGAGGGGAGGGCATCCCTGCTTCGGTAGCCCGACGACCTGCGCGAAGTCGAGCAGTTTACGGTAGCACAGTTTAACGAGGACCCATACCGAACACCCTCGGTCCCCACGCAGACTGATCCAAGTGGTCACCCACCCGCACAGTGACCGTAGCCAATGATGCTTGACTTCGGTGATCTGCTGGGAACCGCGTCTTAACGATCAGTCCACTGCGGGACATTGCTCACCTTTAAGTATTTAATTATTTTAAATTCGCTGTGTCATATAAATTCAATAAAGAACATTATCGTGGTAGCACGTGTCGTCCTCGTTACCAAATTTATAATTTTACAGTTATCTGATACTACGTGGCTTTTTTTTTCCCCAATAATTTCAATTCATTCAAGTTCAAATGTTTTTAAACTTATAGTGCATGACACTTGATGTTAATACAGTTTTTTTTTAAAATATTAATTCATTCATTAAATTGAATTAATTAATTTCAGTTTTATGTGGCAGAAAAAATAATAATTATTTAATAAAATGTAACTAAAATAAAAATTTTTTCTTTGTTGACCTGAGTAAGAATTGACTTTTATATCACTTGTTCTCTTAGTCAGAGAACAGGTCGTTCTCTTTTGTGAAGGTCAAATTGAGAAAACAGGTAAATATATGTCGTTCCCAATCAAATGTCGAATGATACTTTATATCAAAGAGGAGATGAAGAGAGAGAGAGGTGGGTTTCTTTATAGAAATGCTTCTTATTTTATGGGTTGCTCTCTTATAAAAAGGAGGAACTTGACCTTTAGCTGAAACAACCTGTCTTTCAATCCGACCTGAGCTGTGGTTTTTTTATTCGAATTTTTTGATGGGTTTTTAAGAAACAACACAACGTTTTTGATTTTAAATGCTTAGATCAGGAGTTGCCTATCTGTTTGAACTTGGAATTGCTGGGTGAAGTGGGTTGGTAAAATCCGAACAAAAAATTAGGTTATAATTATAAGGTTAGGTTATGTGAAGTTTTAATTAGGTTAATATATGTATTAGAGTAGGTAAGAAAGCGAAAGTTTTTGTTAACTCCACCAAAATTCGCTTGCATCAAAAAATATTTTCGGGCCCGTCTCTTATCAGTGCTAATCGGCTTAAAAAAAAAATAAATAAATATGCGCAATTTTATTTAGTTATATTTACTTTTTTGTAGAAGAAAGTAGGTTTTCTCTTACGATGAATGAAAGCTTTCAAAATTTTTAGTACAAAATGTTTTTTTGAAGAAAACATTTAGTCCGCATTAATTGCTCCAAAATGTCCAAATTTATTAACAAAAAAAAATCCGATTTTCGCCGTTCGAAAACAATATTCCATGCTGAGTAAAACGGTATGTACAATTATATATATGTTAAATATTAGACCTAATTATATACATGTTAAATATTAGATCTAATTATATATATGTTAAATATTAGACCTAATTATACATATATGTTATATATTAGACTGTTATACTTGTAAAGAAAGAAATATCATGTTTGGTCGAACTGTAGCCCGCTGAAATGTAATTACGGAGTTAAAATTTAACGCTCTGAAAAATCTGTCTTTTACTTCTTAACTTAAAGCGAATTTTGTTTTGAAATTATAATTTATTCAACAAAATACTGCAAATTTAACTGCTTATGTTTATATATTTTTTTTTATTTTTGTAAAAGAAAATAGGTTTCCTCTTACGATAAATGAAAGACATTGCCTTCAAAATTTTAAGTAAAATTTTTTTTTTTTTGAAGAAAACATTTAACCCGCACTAATTGCTCCAAAATGTCCAAATTTATTAACAAAAAAAATCCGATTTTCGCCGTTCGAAAACAATATTCCATGCTGAGTAAAACGGTATATACAATTATATATATGTTAAATATTAGACCTAATTATATAGATGTTAAATATTAGACTGTTATACTTGCAAAGAAAGAAATACCATGTTTGGTCGAACTGTAGCCCGCTGAAATGTAATTACGGAGTTAAAATTTAACGCTCTGAAAAATCTGTCTTTTACTTCTTAACTTAAAGCGAATTTTGTTTTGAAATTATAATTTATTCAACAAAATACTGCAAATTTAACTGCTTATGTTTATATATTTTTTTTTATTTTTGTAAAAGAAAATAGGTTTCCTCTTACGATAAATGAAAGACATTGCCTTCAAAATTTTAAGTAAAATTTTTTTTTTTTTGAAGAAAACATTTAACCCGCACTAATTGCTCCAAAATGTCCAAATCTATCAATAATAAAAAAAGTCCGATTTTTGACAATCGAGAACAATATTCATTGCTGTGTAAAACGGTCCACGCAGGACGGGACCTAAACTTGATGTTAATACCGATCCACAGGACCTAAATATAATAGGAATAACTAACTGGAAGGCCATAGACTGTAGTGTTGAAGAAGAAGAAGAAGTAAAACGGTATATACGACCTAGCAACAATTTTACCTTGGCCCCAGTTGGTCTCAAAATTGGATCAAGATGGGTCCAATAAGAACATGCACCGAGGGACCAATATTGGGATGTCCAGATTTTTCAAAATTGGCCCTAGAACGGCCTATATAGGGTCTACATTGGCGAATATAGAACCTATATAAGTTAAATAATGTAATCTATATAACAATTCTAAATAGGACCGATATTGGTTGTAAAGTGGCTGTAAAATATAGGGGACATCGGAAAATTCAATATAGAGCCAATATCGGAAAAATAACGGCCCTTTGAATCTTTACTGAGTCAATATTCATGAATGTTGGCCCAATGAGGGCCCAAGTTATTTTGTTGCTAAGGAAGTTTCAGGACCTTCCAAAATTTTATATGCAAAATGTTTTTTGAAGAAAACATTTAGCCCGCACTAATTGCTCCAAAATGTCCAAATCTATCCACACAAAAAAGAAAAAGTCAGATTTTTGACATTCGAAAACAATATTCATTGCTGCGTAAAACGGTATATGAGCAATTCTACAAGTAAACGCCAATTAGGCGTCCAAAAAAATTTAAAAAATTGTTTGGGGGGGCACACTATTTCTACATGAATTTTCTTTTTTTTTACACCCTAAAAAGGCAAGAAAAAATCGTGAACATTAAATTTTTTCTTTGTGACATACTTTAAATGTGACATACTCTTTCTGACATACTCAGATAAATCTGAGCCATTTATTCAGATAATACGATTTTTACATAAATATAATATTATTATACTCTCTAAAGTGTATTTATAGAGATTTCATACTATAAGATTATATTTTAGTATAAAAATTGGCGTTTATTTGTAGAATTGCTCATATCGTCGCTTCGAAACTAAACCGTGGTAACTTAAAACAGCAAGTTTTTCAGAAGAGCAATTTCTAACATTCCGCGCTAATGCTAATCGCGCCAATGCGATGACGATTTATCTGCTCTCTAAATTAATTTTATGGAACTATGAAGATAACACTTTGTTTCTCTAAAAGGGTGATTTTTTTTTACACAAAATTACCCACATATCTCATTTTTCGATTTTTTTGAGTTACTACGGTTTAGTTTCAAAGCGACGATATGAGCAATTCTACAAATAACCGCAAATTAGGCGGCNTATTTTTTTTTTCGGGGGGGGGGGGCACGCTATTTCTACATGAATTTTCTTTTTTTTTTTACACCCTAAAAAAAGCAAGAAAAAATATTAAACATGAAATTTTTTCGTTGTGACATACTTTAAATGACAAAATAACAATTTAAAATTTTTCCCGATTTTTTCAATTTAGGAACTTTGATTAATTTTTTTTTATTTTTGATTTTTATACTAAAATATAATCTTATAGTGCAAAATCTCTATAAATACATGTTAGAGAGACATTATAATAATATTATATTTATGAAAAAATCGTTTTATCTGAATAAATGGCTCAGATTTATCTGAGTATGTCAGAAAGAGTATGTCACATTTAAAGTATGTCACAAATTTCGTGTTCACGATTTTTTCTTGCCTTTTTAGGGTGTAAAAACGAAGAAAATTCCTGTAGAAATAGTGTACCCCCCAAACAATTTTTAAAAATTTTTTGGACGCCTAATTGGTGTTTATTTGTAGAATTGCTCATATACGTTCTATATTTTTGTTGCATATAAAGCGCATATACTTAAATCTCTCTTTGACTTTATGTGGGCGCATCATTAAAAAAAAGAAAGAAAATTGCGAGATATTTTTTGAAGGCATCAAAATGAGATAAAAAAATTCAGAAATGGCATTTTGAAGCAATTACTAAATAAAGAGTCGTGATGGCTCAGGGGATAGAGCCTTCCAATGAGGTGAACCGAGTTCAAATCCCAACGATTGTTAGTCGATACGAATTCCGTATTCAGCTTGCATCAGCCACAGTGCTGACGTAAAATATCCTCAGTGGTTGACGGATCATGTGAGACCCCTTGCGGTCAAGCTAATCATAAGAGGTTTTCGTGGTTTCCCTCTCCATGTAACGCATATGCTGGTTAGTTTCATCAAAAAGTCCTCCACGAAGGCAAATTTCTCCCAATGCTTGATCCTTGTCTTCTGGATTGGGTTTTATCATGATAAACTAAATTCAGCTTTTTCTCAATAATGATAAACTAAATCATGATAAAATAAATTCAAAATAAATTGAGAAAAAGCTGATTTTAGTTTATCATGATAAGCTAAAATCAGCTTTTTCTCAATAATGATAAACTGAATCATGATAAACTAAATTCTTCACGATAAATTGAGAAAAAGCTGATTTTAGTTTATCATGATAAACTAAATCCAGCTTTTTCTCAATGAAAATAACACTAATCGTGTTATTGTGGTTTTCATTTAAAAATTCTTTCTTTAATTTAAAATTCGTTAATTTTTTTAAATTCATATTAGAATTCCACACGCTCCCAAAATTACCAATAGAGTATGATTTTATTCAAATTCAATTCCTTAATTCAGATTCTAAAATATTACTGTTTTGCGCATTGGTTTTAATTCCATACTGTCATGTGTCTAGTCGTTCTCTTTCTTTTTTATTCCATGCAATTACATGAACAAAATCAATCATCATCAGATTCAATTACTCTTTAAAATTTTACTGATTTTCTTAAAGGAAACAGGTTTGGGAACAATGAATATATGATTTTGTAATATTAAAAACTTCGTTTGGATTCTAAAATATGTGTTTTCAAAACAAGCAATTACCCAAATGCGTTCAGCTTGATTACGAATGTATTACCTTTATTTTTTCTTTTAACTGTAGGTTTTATTTTATTTTTCAATAAGGCTTAGAATTTGAAGAATGAAATTATAGAATCCCCGTATTTTTCTGCAAATCATTAACAGGATGCGTTACCGAATTTCTCACCAAAAAATAAGCACCTTTAAAGTACTTTTTAATCACTCAAAAAATATTTTTAAGTACTATATACATTAACAAAATGCAAAATAATTTTCAAAGACTTTACATGATCATGAGATTTTTCGGTTCGATATCAGAGGGTGGAATGAAGCCTGAAATTGAGAATATTTAGCAAAATGCATTAGAGTTGCTCATGAGAGATCAATAATCTCACCGAACCCAGCTCAGTAGTTTCCCTTACGGACTCCCATGTATTAAATAAATAAATAAAAGCACAAATAAATGAAATAAAAATCTAAAACCTCCATAAGCCAAATCCCGAAATTTTGTGATTGCTTAAAGTATTACTGGATAGGGGAGAAAGAAAAGGATTTTTTTAATTCTAAATACTAGAATTATCTAACTGCGACTGTTTTATAGCTGTTAAATTACTTTTACACGGACGCTCTCTGTTATGTGTGTTGTTTAAATTTTCGATTACTACGCAAATCAGTTAAAAATTTATTGATTTTTAGAGAGCGTTGTTACTTCTTTCTATTTATGAATTATTTTTTTTTTAATTGTAGGTTTTATTTTATTTTTCAATGAGGCTTAGAATTTGTGGAATGAAATTATAGAACCCTCGTATTTTTCTCTAAATCATTGAAAATATTTATTCTATATTAACTCTATATGAACTATATTATACTCTATATTAACTTCTTGTCTTACTTCTTCCTGTCATTGATTACTTCTTGTCATTAATTTTTTTTAAATAAAAAAAAAACAAACAAATATAATTAATCTAATGATATTAATTTAATCACCTTCAAAAATACTGATTCTATCAGTAGGAGTTAAGAATTTTGTAAACTAATATTATCAGCCATGCCCTAAATTTTAGATAAATTTAGTTTTTACGTCCTTCCAACTTTCGCTTCTTAATGAACAATTTTTTCTTGAAAAAGAATGATTTTAGGTTCTACTGGGTGGGAGGGGGGTTCCATTTTTTGCTCGCTTCGTTAACCACTCCCCATGATTACTGAGCAGTATTTTTCGTTTTTAAACATAAAACTAAAAATTATCATTATTTTTTATTTACTGTACACTTATTTTTCGCTAAATTATATTTCAAATTGGGCAAAACTCGTTTTAAGTACATGTTCAGATCAAAGTATATGTTCAGACCTTTATTCTTTAAAACAGGGTTCTCGCTGCACTTAAAAGTCCTTAAAAAACTGCTTAATTTTTATTTTGGAAAATAAGGGTTCTTAAAAGTACTTAATTTTGGTTCAAGGTCTTTAAAAATCCATAGTTTCCAGTATCACTAGTTAATTTTAATATTTTTTTAGTCTTGCAAAAATTGAGATGAGACCTTGTATTCAACCTTTTGAAAGACAAGAAAAGGTTGTGTGTGAGCTTCCTTGTAAATCCAAAAGTAATAAATAAATTTCGAGTTTCGTATCACCACAATAAATAAATGCATTTTTCGAAACTTAATTTTTATACCAAATAAAAATTCAATATTATTTAACTTCCAAAAATTATTTATTTCGCAGTTAATTTTGGTGAAGGAGCAACTCTATTATTCTAACAACAAATAACTTATTAAGAACAAAATTAAACTCGTAATAAGAAATTAATTTTACGAATTTAAAAAAAATATATTTATCTGGCATTAAAAATACAGAAGGTTCCTTAAAAATATCCAAAACCCGCCAATTTCTCTGTGAGGCGTGCAAAAGCCATCGCCAAGAGACAGTTTATTAACGAAATAACATATCTTACGTAATGCTACGGCCAGGTAATGGACAAGTTAGTAATGGAAGGAAGAAAAAAAAGACATTTAAGAGATCTGGTGGGGAGAAAAATAAAGTGAAAAAACAAACCCGAGACCCTCTGGCGCTGATGTACTTGCTTATTAAATAGGCGGACCCGTTGCCTTACGGGCTGCAGAAGCATTGATTGGCCCCGTATGCATTGACGCCAAGGTATGTGGAATGAGGGTACATAGAGAGAAGGGGCATTGTCATGACGCGGTTGACATTTGATTACGATTAGAATGAATCATACGATTTTCTTCCTTATTATAATGTTAAGATTCCAGATAGTCTTTCAGATAACTCTGAGGCGAATTGAAGGATCTCATGAGTCAAGTAGCGCCATTTTTTTTTAAAATTTCACTGAGATGTCTTAGCGAAATATTCCAAATTTCACACACGTTTCTTGAAAAACACACACGCTGTACCAGCATGATTTGCAGCTTAGCTTCAAAATTTAACTCTGAGGTGAATTGAAGGATCTCATGAGTCAAGTAGCGCCATTTTTTTTAAAAATTTCACTGAGATATCTTAGCGAAATATTCCAAATTTTACACACGTTTCTTGAAAAACACACACGCTGTACCAGCATGATTTGCAGCTTCGCTTCAAAATTTAACTCTGAGGTGAATTGAAGGATCTCATGAGTCAAGTAGCGCCATTTTTTTTAAAATTTCACTCAGATATCTTAGCGAAATATTCCAAATTTTACACACGTTTCTTGAAAAACACACACGCTGTACCAGCATGATTTGCAGCTTAGCTTCAAAGTTTAACTCTGAGGAGAATTGAAGGATCTCATGAGGCAAGTAGCGCCATTTTTTTAAAAATTTCACTGAGATATCTTAGCTAAAAATATTCCATATTTTACACACGTTTCTTGAAAAACACACACGCTCTACCAGCATGATTTGCAGCTTAGCTTCAAAATTTAACTCTGAGGTGAACTGAAGGATCTCATGAGTCAAGTAGCGTCATTTTTTTAAAAAAATTTCACTGAGATATCTTAGCTAAATTTTCCAAACTTTATATACGTTCCTTAGAAGAAAAAAAGAAAAGAAAAAACGCTGTGCCAGCATGATTGCTTGATTTGAAACTTAGCTTCAAAATTTAATCCTGATGCGAATTGAAGAATCTCATGGATCAAGTAGCGCCATTTGTTTTAAAATTTTACTGTGATATCTTAGCGAAATATTCCAAACTTTACATACGTTCTTCGAAAAAAGAAACACGCTGTACCAGCATGATAGCTTGATTTGAAACTTAGCTTCAAAATTTAACTCTGAGGCGAATTAAAGGATCTCATGAGTCAAGTAGCGCCATTTCTTTTAAAAAATTTTACTGAGATATCGTAGTGAAATATTCCAAACTTAACATACGTTCCTTGGAGAGAAAAAAACACCTCTCTGTACCAGCATGATTGCTTGATTTGAAACTTAGCTTCAAAATTTCAACCATTAAAAGAGAAACTTACAAGGTATTCCAAATTAAAGATTTTAGAATAGGAATTATCGTCTTGGACGTTTTTTGATATGTTCTTTATTTAATTTCCTTACTGTAATTAATACATTGAACTTACTTGCTGTAATTACTCACTGAAACTTGCTGCAATTAAATATTTGTTTGATTTGAAACCTTTCTTTAAATTATTGAAATAACAACTCACAAAGAATTTCATGTTAAACATCTTAAAGAGAATATCGGTTTAAAATAGTGAATACTATCGACATGTTCTTCACCCCATAGTACATAAATGACTGAGGATAGCTTGGTAAAGCTTTGGGATCATGTTCTTGAGGTCATAAGTTTGATCCCCGCCGGCCGAAGACTCCCCGTGTACAAAATGGTGACTGGTGAACGTTGAATTTGTTGGGTCACACAGTCCTCTAAGTTACCATAGCAAATTATACCTCTGAGAATAATGAATCAGAGATTTATCCTGCCTTGGTTCAGGTTAAATTGCGATCTGCAGAGGGATGGTGAGCGAATCTGTCCTCCCAGCATAACGGGCTGTGACGAATGTGTGTGACAGAAGTCAAATTCTTTACCACAGATGGCGCCACTCGAAAACAAGAAGAAGCGCATCCTTCTTTCCTTAAAATAGGCATGTTAGTATTGACAATTGGCATAAGACAACAGCAACAAAGACTGGGGTTGGAGGCCGGGATAGCCTGGTTGGTAGGGCGCTGGGCCCATGTACAAGCGTTCGTGGGTTCAATTCCAGTCGGCTGAAGACTCCCCGTGCAGTAAATGGTGACTGATGCACGTTAAATCTGTCGGGTCACAAAGTCATCCATGCTCCCTTAACAAATCATACCTCTGGGGGTACTGAATTGGAGACTAATAATTCTCTGGTCCAGTTCAAAAGTATGATCTGTGGATGTATGAATGGGTTCTCCTTATAAACGGGTTGTGACGCATGGGTGTGATAGAAGTCAAATTCTTGGTCATAGATATTGCTCTGGAAAACAGAAGAATCACACCTCCTTTGCTTTAATAGCTTACGACAAGAGCAACAACACATAAATGATTGTTTGAGTTGAAACTTCGTTTTAAATGATCTCAATAATGACTTATTAAAAATTCCAAGTTAGCGGATGGAAATTAATTACGCTTTTAGTAAATTCCAAGTTCCAGAACATTCCACCTTAAAACGAATGGGAACTATCCTTCCTTTTACTACTATGTTCTTTACTTAATTCCCTCTTTGTATCTAAATCTGAATAGATTTAATTTTTTTAAAAAAAAGTAGTTCATTTCAGACTCAACAGGATCGCGATACACGACACTTTTGATGGCTACCCACAGAGAGATATAGAGGTTTTATAGATCCGGTGAACTTTGGGGTCAAGGTCCACCATGCCCAATCCATTAATGCCGTAGCCATTTGATCTGTTCAAATGGCTACGGACATCCGATCGAAAATGAGCAAGTTCCCCATTATGTTGGAACCACATTTTGAGTCTCACATTTTGTGGAACTTCGTCGGAAAGAACCTACTCCAGAATGACCAGATAATTCGCAACATTCAACCTGGATGGTTAAAGGTACGTCCCGACTAAGAAGTCGCCGACCAAACCCAACCTCACATTAACTCTGTAGCGTTGTTGTGTTGCACACTGTGGTTTTTTTGTTTTGTTTTGTTGAGCCCTCAAATGCTGATTGTGGTAATTGAATTCGCCTTCCTTGTTGAATGTGACCTCATCAGTGAGCAGCACATAAGCTGGGAAATTCACATCACGTGCACTTTTTGCAGAAACCACTTTGAGGAACGCACACGTTCTAAGTGGTCATCGGAGAGCATCAGATGGTCATCGGGCAAGCAAGGTGGTCATTGCAGGGCAGTAACTGAACCCTTTGGAGATGAAAGGCGTGGAAAGACTTATCTTTCAAAGCAAGCTGGACACTAGTACGAGACATTCTTAACTGAGAGGCACGTATGTTGGTCCTCGGATTACTCTCCACTGCATGCAACACACTTTCTTCAAGAACGAGTCGATCGTGGCTTGCTCTCACTTGTCCCGTCAATTCTTAATGACCCGTACTCACACAAATTTTGACGCAGACGTGCAAACAAACTGTAGTGTGGTTGCTTCCTGTCGTTGAAGCGTCCTCGATAAATGTGTGCAACGGCTCGTCCATTACCTTCAGTTATAACATGTACTACGTGTAAGACTGCAAGCTCTCCATTCGTATAGCGTTCCATGTTCTTCGTATGCTGCCTACCGATCGAGTAAGGCAATCTTCATATTCCTCTCCTGCTCAAAACCATTTAGTGGCGTACCTGTCCTTCCGGGCATGGGTTCTTATGCTATTCCTAATCCTTATAATGTGCTCTTTCTCCCCCAGAAGTTTGCTGCAACACTTACGGTGATGGCTCAAAGTATAGAGCGTTCGCCTTCCAATGAGGGAACCGGGTTCGAATCCCTGCGAAGGCTGGTCCATACGAATCCGCAATTGGCTTGCACCGACTACAGTGCTGACATGAAATATCCTCAGTGGTAGACGGATCATGGGTTAGAGTCCCTTTGTCGTCAGGCTAATAAGTGGGATGTTCTCGTGGTCTTCTTCCCCGTGTAACGCAAATGCCGGTTAGTTCCATCAAAAAGTCCTCCACGAAAGCAAATTTCTCCGAGTACTTGACCCAGGAGTTCCCTTGTCTTCTGGATTGGGTTCAAAATGACAAGGCTACGAATTTGAACATTGGCAGTCGCAAACCCAAAAATTGGATCGCCAGTTCAGCGACTGTTATAAAATAAAATAAAATAAAATAAATCACTTACGGGAGGGACGGGATAGCCGGGTTGGTGGGACACTGATGGGTCCATGTCCAAATGGTCGTGGGTTCGATCCCCACCGGCCGAAGATAACCCTTGTAGTAAATGGTGACTGATGCACGCTAAATCTGTCGAGTCACAAAGTCGTCCATGTTCTCGTAACAAATCATACCTCTGGGGATACTGATCGAGGAATTTCCTTATCTTCTGGTTTGGGCTCAAAACTACAAAAATACGGAGTTGAACATTAGTAGTCGTAAACCCGAAATTGGATCGGCTGTTCAACGACGGTAATAAAATAAAATAAAAACACTTACGGATTCCCTGTATAGCTCTAAGGTAATTTATTGAGCATTCTATATAAATAAAAGCATGTTGTTATTTTTATATTTTCTTAAGAAATAAATTAAAAAAAAAAACAATCTAACAGAAATATGGGTTGACTGTTCGCTGTGGATGACTAATAACGTAAAGCTTTGCAATGAAGCAGAGACATTTGCAGATAGTGGATAAGACCTGCAGATACTTGATAATTAATTAATAGCATGTATTAATGTAGCTTGGTAGGATATTGTAAAAATAGCTTAAAAATGATGGTAAACGAAATTTGTTTTGTCTGTTTAATTTTAATCATTCGTTGACCATAAACATAATTCACGTGCAGTAAAATTTCTTAAGCTTTTTAATGACAGTATCAGCTATGTTGATTAATATATCTGTCCTTGATGTGTTATGGATTCCATCTCAGCAATTTTTAGCCCCCAAAAGATAAGGTAACTTTTTACATCAAGCTACATACAAGGGTCATATTTGCTTTCATGAAAAAGTTTATTTATGAAATGAACGCATATTTGCGTTCCTCGGAGGAAAAACAAATCAGGAAAACATGACTGTACGAAAACTTTAACACGGCTTTTTGAAAATTGAATTTAATGAACTGACGATTAAGAAACCGAAAAAAGCAACAGGGTGTGTAGCCAGATTTTTCAACAAAAAATAAGCACCTTTTAAGTACTTTTTAAGCACTCAAAATATATTTGTAATCACTTTCCAAAAAAAAAAATTCATAATAGGGATCTGTGCAGTAATAAAAAATAGTATTTTTTCTACATCGTTCATCGTTCTTAATTTATAAACATAAAATCAATAAAATTTGAAAACATTTTCAAAAATTTTGCGAAATAGTTTCTAATAAATATTTTTTTAAATTTTTTTTCCCAATACCCTCCTGGATAATGACCTAGGTCATACAGGCGTAGGACATAGGAAGGGCAGATTTGCTGGCCACTATTTCAGGGACACCCTATTAGGTGGGCCAACGTTGCTCCTTTCCGAATGAAACCGAACGTTAAATTTAAATACAGTGAAACCTCGATTTTACGTCCCCCGAATTTACGTTTTTCCCGCATTTTACGTTTTTTTCATCAGGACCCAGTTTTTCCGTATACCTCCAATGTTAATTTTACCCGGATTGTAAGTTTTTAATTTACGGAATTTCCCGCATTTTACGTTTTTGGTAGAAATAAAAAATAAAAAAAACTTTTAATAAGCAATATTTAAGGTTTTTTACAGAAAGCAACTTGTCCGGAAAGCTGTAGCTGAACTAGAGAACGGAAACCTAAATGACGCCTGCAAACTAAAGTTAAGTGTTCTGGAGGCTATGCATTTTATTTCTGCTGCTTGGAGAAGCGTTACACAAAAGCGCATTTCCCACTGTTTTGAAGAAAGCGGAATCGTAGCTTCTAATGAACCGTTAGCAGATGCAGGATTAGCTAGACTAGACCCGGAGAATGACAATGAAACAGTTAGCTATGACTTCGACGAGTACATCCGTGAAAACTTAGCAACATGCGAAGCTGAGAGAACCACTGCTCCATCCGTGGACGATGTTATGGACTTTTCATCCGCCGATGAAGATGAACAAGAAGGAACAGAAGCACAGCCCGTTCCTTCTTTCAACACAGCATTGAGAAGTTTGCTAATAGTGAAAGACTATTTTCTATCATACGAAGACCAGGAAAAAAATTTGCAAAAGATTTCAGTCCTGGAAGATGAGGCATTTACTTTGAACTCAATGTCTAAAAAACAATCTACTATTACGCACTATTTTGCACCTAAATTGCATGATTCTTAACAAAAATTGTAAAAATGATCTTGAACTGGTATGTTTTTTTCTTTAAATACTAATATTCTTTTCGTAAAATATAGATTTTAATAGTACCTTTTGAAAGAGTCATCTTTACTACCTTTCGTTTGTTTTATTTTCCCATTATTATTATATGATTTTTTGCTATCTAAGTATTTCCCGTATTTTACGTTTTCCCGGATTTTACGTTTTTTTTACCCAGTCCCCTGAGAAACGTAAAATCGGGGTTTCACTGTAATAGACAATAAAATACTCTCTTTTTTTCTTCCCCGGTGATCTTTTATCTCGTGATTCTTAAAAAATGTGGATTGCTATGAATTTCATTGGGGGAAAAATATATATATATATATATATAATAGGGCTACATCCCTGTTATCATTGTTGTATTCAGCTTTAATAATGCGGTCATAAGCCATAATAAGTTCTAAAAAGGTTTATTTAAAGGTGAGGCATGCGAAAACCATTGGTCTCGCATTAAATACTTACAGATTTTGTTGTAAACAGGTTCCAGTCGTACATACCTTGTAACTCTACGCATCATGGAAAATCATTTAATGCTTCCTAATATGGAAGTGAAAGAGGGACAAGATTCTAAAAATAACTCCTCCCTTGAAATATAAATCTAATTATAATTCAATGGTATGTTTTCAGCCTTTAAGTCCCAAAATAGAATTTCTACACCTATTCTTCTTTACCAAAGACATTTTATGAAAACGGAAGAGTTTTAATGCTTTTATTAGTACAAAAGTATTTATAATTTTTGTATTATATATATATATATATATATATATTGTTGCTTTTATATCCCTGATATTATAGTAGAATTCATAGGAACATTAGTATTCTTCTAATGTTTGGAAAGGGGTATTAAGCTGCCTGTTCTGTGATTAGAGGCCATACGATAAACTCGGTATAATAGATATTATATATAGGATTCAAGTTTTCTACTATATATATTGCGTGAGGGGGTGGATGGGGGAACCCTTGAATCTTTGTAGATAACGATTATAATCTTTCGTCCTCTGCATGGCTCGTGCGGGGGCAAAAAGTGCTGTTAGGTCAACGGGGGGGGGTATTCGTGGGGAGGAGTGACTCCCCCGCTATTTTATGAACCAAGGACGTTCGTAAAGGAATGCAAAGGGAGGGAGCATTGTATCTGATGAATTTCTTCTCTTGGTCAGTGAAGAATAAAATTTTTTCTCCTGTGAGAGATGAAAATGTTGATGCGTAATTTGTTATTTCTTTTTACCAAAAAATAAAAAACGACTGCTCGAAAATTTTAATTCTTTTACATTTTGAAATCCCGAGTGATCCATCTGCTACGTTATAGTGAAGAATAAGATTTAATAAGGTTAAATTCATATTTGATATCATGCAAAAATGGCACATACAAAAAATGAATTTTAATTTATAAAATTTTTATGAAACAGTTTTGAGATATATTTTCGATCGTGGTAAACTACGCGTCTCTCACTTTTCTTCGTAATTTATGTTAGTACACTTCACAAATTTCCGCCGTTGAACTCAATAACAACGAAAAGTGCTCCGTAAAAGGCAAGTGTGTCCCAATTCACAGAGGAGTTCCCTTATCTTCTGGGTAGGGTTCAGAATTACAGGTTACAGAGTTGAATATAGGATAGTCGTGAAGTAAAAAATGGATCGGCTCTTCAACATCGCTATAAAGCAAAATGAAACATAGATGGCGTTGGGGGTAAAGGTTCATATTCGGATTCAGGAAATCATTTTAAGTAAGAATCAGCTGAAATGGTGTTAGAGTTCTTTTTTTTTAAATCAGTGTAATTAAACATTTTATTTGTAATTACTTAATATAAAGCTAATTTCTAATTTTGAACAACTTAAAGTATGCTAGAAATTGTGAGTGTTTAGAATGATTACACTTTGTCATCAAAGGAAAACAGCCTTAAAATAATGAAATATTCCGCCGAATATGTAGCTTGTTTAATGCTGTTAAAATATAATTTACGGATGAGGAAATACTATTTACCTAAGAACATAAATTTTAGTTTGTTAGTCGTTTAGCTTTTTAAAAGCTCTTTCGAAATAAAAGAAAGAAAAAAAAAAGAAGAAAAAAAAACTTGTAGTAGACCGGTTCTCGTCTGCGGGAAGTCAGGAAGAATTCATACATTTTTAGTAATCCTGTTGCGAATCTACATCACTGAATGAGTAATATAATAATAATAATAATAATTCGGATAAAAACACCAACTGCCTACTCTGAGTGCAGTAAAAATTCAAAAGATAATCAGAGTAAATGAAATTCGACCGTCAAATACCAAGAGAAGGAAGAAAAAAATAAATAAATAAAAACGGCATATTAAAAGAAAGAGAAATCGTTTGCATTCTGCTAATTCACTCTAGTGGAACGATGCAGTTTCATAAAAGGTGAAGTGAAGAGAATAGAATTTACCGATATGGTAGAACGGTATTGGAAAATTAAAAAAGGAAAGTGAAAAAGAAAAAAAATGCACATTTAGAATGAATGAACAAAACGTGAAGAAGCATTAAATACGTGATCTTCTAAAGGTGATGCTATGCGTTCTAAAGAAGGAAGATAAAACTATGTTGAATACAAGGTCAATTGTCAGAAGAAATATTCACCATCATTTCTATTCTACCTCTTGCCAGATTGTTAGGATTATTCCGACTAAAACTACTTTTTAATTCATTCATTTCATTTATTTTATTTGCTTGTCTTGCAAGATAGCAAGGGTTGAATTTCTTCGCTCTGTAATGGAAGCTCTTTCTTATCGTTACCATTAAAAAAAAAAATATATCTTCTTTTGGTCAATTAACAATTTATTCCCTGTGCGAAATATCTTGTTTATTATCTTTTGTATTTTGGTGGCAACGCTGTACATGTGACCAGGGTCGGATTAAGCGCACGCGGGGCCCTAGGCCATTCAAATTTTTGGGGCCCTTCGATTAAGTTGTTTTTCTCGTATATTTTCAATTTATCCAATTATAAAAGTATTTATATATCTTTTCATTTAAGAAAGCATATTTAAAATTAAAATAAATAATAATAAATTAAATTTTACTTTATTTTGTTAAATTAGAACTAAAAAATAATCATAACATTTTGAAAAATTTTAAATATATATCTGAAATTGATTTTTTAAAAAAAAAAAAATCATTGTTTTTCTTAGTTTTTTAAAATTTATTTTCAAGAAATCCATTTTAAGGGGGCCCCTAATCATTGGGGGCCGCAGGCCACGGCCCAGTCTAGCCTAATGGGTAATCCGACACTGCATGTGACTGAACCTGATTGCATTTTAACTGATAGCGCTAACATTTTCTGTAACAACTAGAAATTCGTTTTTTAAGCTTGCACACGTTAACTAAATTCCATTGTAAAAGTGTTTTTGTATTGCATATATGTACTGTATATATGTGGGTGATTCTCACGAAATATGACAATTCACTGTCCCTTGCTCCAAGATCTAATACTATAATGCTAAAGGAACTTTAAAAAAAAATAAATAAATTGCATTGCTTTTAGCATTTTAAAATGACTTTGCACTAGCATTAACTGTTTTTTATAGTTAAAAAATTTAATTGAACTTCAAAATGTCATTTTCCTTGCATGTCCCAAACAATGTTTCCAATAATAACTAGCTTCAAAACTTACCATAAATTTTTCAATAGCAATACCTAATTTTTTTTAATCTCAACCGGTGTAAGCATTTCTAGAATATACGCAGAAGGTATTATTTACAAAAACTTCGTTTAAAATAATTTTTTTCTGTCAATAATTTGTTTGTCCCAAGAAAATTTGTCATTTTCCTGGCTACTTTTATTTAGTGCTTTATTTAGTACTTTTATTTTCATAAACTACATAGATTTATCTGATTTATTTTAAGAAATCCTGCTGTTTTCTGCAGAATGTAAACGTTTTAGGCCAAAATATTAAATTAAAGTAAAGTTATATGCTATAAAATGGCGAATTTGTCATTATCCCGGCTGTCATTTTCCTGGCTTATGAATTCCAGTACATTGAAGTGTTACCAGAATTTTTTTTTAACTGCTAATACTGTAAGGAGGAAAAGCAAATATTAACCTAATACCAAGTTTATGCATGATTGTAATATGGTTGAATGTAATCAAACTTATTCATTTATTTAATGATTGATTATTGTACGCAATTTCATTCTGTACATATCAGCAACAACAAAAAATTTGATTCTTTCTACAGTGGATAAAAAGAATTAATTTAAGCAATTTATGGTTCATCCAGGGCCGGATTAACCTATAGGCACACTAGGCACGTGCCTAGGGCCTACGAAATTCAGGGGCCTACGAAAAACTTGGGAGAAAAAAATTTGTTGACAAAAATAATTTAGCTTTAAAAACAACAAGTGTATTTTGCACAAAATTATGAAGATACAAATAAAAATATAATATTTTTCGGTAATAAATTATTTTGCAGAATCTTATGATCTAATATATTACTTTTTTGCGATTTTTGGATTCAACGAAATCTTGTATTATGCTGTCGAATTCCAAACTACGCAAAATGTCTGATTGGATAGACATAAGTGCGAGCGATGCCAAA
>NC_092208.1:7299621-7309850 GCF_043381705.1 Parasteatoda tepidariorum | reverse complement strand
TTTTGCCTTTTTTTTTTTTTTTTTTTTTTAATAGCATGCAATTTAAATAAGTTGGTTGCACCGCGTGCTGCATACCAACTGACTGATGCATCAGGAGGAGGATTATCAGTCAGTTGTTACAGTTTCTAGGTCATGCATAAGGCTATGGGGCCGAATCATAGCTTAAGGTTTTTGTGATTTTTCACTTGTCTTCATCAAAGACATATTCTTTTTCTTCCAATAGAGCTCGATGTTATGGAGGCATTTCATAATGATACACCATTCAGAATTTATTTCCCCCAAGAGGAAGTCTTGTTTCGATTCGATAATTGATCTCGGTGCTTGTTTGTGGCATTGCTCCAGATAAAAATCGTCATGAGAGAGCTGGCAATCCGGATTCTTTTTTATCAAACGACTTTTTTTAGAAGTCACCATTCCAGGGTTGTTAATTTGAAATTGGAATCATTTTTCAGGACTGCTTTCCCTTTATGTTAATATAAAAATAGTGGGAAAGAAAAATTTTAAGGCTTGTTTGGGGCACTGCTCGAGATAAAATAGTCATGAGAGATCTGGCAATCCGGATTCTTTTTTATCAAACGACTTTTTTTAGAAGTCACCATTCCAGGGTTGTTAATTTGAAATTGGAATCATTTTTCAGGACTGCTTTCCCTTTATGTTAATATAAAAATAGTGGGAAAGAAAAATTTTAAGGCTTGTTTGTGGCATTGCTCGAGATAAAATAGTCATGAGAGATCTGGCAATCCGGATTCTTTTTTATCAAACGACCTTTTTTAGAAGTCCCATTCCAGGGTTGTTAATTTGAAATTGGAATCATTTTTCAGGTCTGCTTTCCCTTTATGTTAATATAAAAATAGTGGGAAAAAATCTTAAGGCTTGTTTGTGGCATTGCTCGAGTTAAATCGTCATGAGAGATCTGGCAATCCGGATTCTTTTTGTCAAACGACTTTTTTCGAAGTCACCATTCCAGGGTTGTTAATTTGAAATTGGAATAATTTTTAGGACTGCTTTCCCTTTATGTTAATATAAAAATAATGCGAAAAAAATCTTACAATTGTTTGAGTAAATGGTCGCACTAAGACGCAGTCTAAATGTTACGATCAGTTAACCTAAAAGTTAATTAATTTATTCCAGACGATATTTCAAATTATGAGACCAGATGAAAAAAAATAATTTTCCCGAATAAACATATCTATTTTATGATTTATTGCAGACGATTTTTCAAATTATGAGACCAGAAGAAAAAAAAAATTTCCTGAATAAACATATCTATTTTATTATTTATTGCAGACAATATTTCAAATTATGAGACCAGATGAAAAATAATAATTTTCCTGAATAAACATATCTATTTTATTATTTATTGCAGACGATATTTCAAATTATGAAACCAGATGAAAAAAAATTAATTTTCCTGAACAAGCATATCTATTTTATCAGTGGATTGAGTTTCTTGACTCTCAAATTATAAGTGGTTGCCACAATCAGGATAATATGGTTTGGAAGGCAGTTGAAAGTTTATTTATTGCATTTTTTGTGTACTTTCGTGCACTTTTTGTGCAAATAAAAAACTTTTTGCACACAATTGACCTTTTGCTTACGGCTACAACCATAAGTGGACTTCATCGTGCTAAGCACCGTAAGTTAAAGCTCGTTTATCGAAAGTTTATACGTAAATTTTTATATAATTATTTATTATTTTTTTAATTTAATGGTCGAAAAAATTTTGTATTGAAAAGTATGCAAATTATCATTAAATATAATATACTATGACCAAATTTATTTAAATTCAATTTAAAAAAATTGGTTAGAAAGTTCGATAGAAATAAAATTTCGAAATGAGACTTTTGAAATTCAGGTACAATTTGGTCGATATCGTTTTTTTATTTATTGTTTGTGTTAAAATTTTTTTATTTATCATTATTGAATTCGTGTATGAAATCATATGATTATTATTGAATTTACATATTGATCATCTATGCGAAATTTAAAAATAAATAAATAAATTATATTTTGAAAGAAATTACCTATTGAATGAAAATACCTTTAGTTAAATGTGTTTAACACTCAAATGCAAAAGATCCTTTGAAACAATTGCAGAAACATTGCGAAGTATGGCGACTGTGAAATTAAAAGGAACCGCTCGTCTCACTTAACAGAATCGCTTCTTCTTAGTGGATGAAAGAAAGAGCAACGGAAAAAAAGCACCGTAAAATGAAGTACCGCATTAGCGATTTTATGAAATTAACAAGCGATTCATTTCGGGCATTGAACCAGCATTAAACGCGATTAAATATTTATTCGAATGAAATATGATATATTTTTAAAATTAATTAATATCCAAGAATTAATTTAAAGTTTACGTAAATGAATTTTCCCCATTTGAAACTATTAAAAAATTATTAGAATTCATAAGTAGTTATAAAAATTGTTTTGTTGTTGTTGTTGGCAACTAAGCCAAGGGGTGTGATTGTTCTTGTTTTCCAGTGGCACCATCCATTCATCCACAGATCGTAATTTTGACCCGAACCAGAGAACGATCGATCTCCAATTCAGTACCCCCAGAGGTATAATTTTTTTTAAATGGGTACCTGGAGGACTATGTGCCCCGATGGATTTAACATTCACTAGTCACCATTTACTTCACGGGGAGTATGTATGTATACGTATGTATCATCAAAACCGATGATATTTCTTTCCTCGCGCTGGCAACAGTTTTCATTTTTAATTGATTGGATTCGGCGCGCAAGAGCACGTAGTGAGCATCATATGGCTAATCTATATTATATAAAACGCTAATACGTTTTAATTGATAGGCTTCGGCGCGCAAGAGCACGTAGTGAGTATCATATGTCTAATCGGGTGAATTCTCACCGAATTATCAAAAACATTCTCACAAAATTATCTTCATCGAAGCCGATGCTTTACATCCGGCGTTCAGTACTATTTCATATTGTTTTACAACACATGGTTTTAGCCGTCTGGTGGGAAAGACTTTAAAACAAAACTTACAACAGTCACTTTTCTCAACAACTGAAATTTAGAATAGTGTGATTAAGCAAAATATGTGAACTGTTTGCAATTTCAAATTAATATTGAAATGCACAGGTTTAGAATTTTCTACAGTGAAAAGCTTTCGGAACTTCAGTGTTCAAAAAAGTATACAAAGGCTAGAGGTTAAGAACGTATTCAATGAGCGAGCATCGGATTGCGAAGCAATCCGAAATGAACTGCGAAAGCAGTTCCGGGGGTTGGCGAGCGCCAACGAGCAGGGGCACCCCTCTTTCAGGGGCACCATATTAGGTGGGCCAACGTTCCACCCACAGTAAGGATAGATAGAGAATGAATGCTTTGCTATGCCTTGTCCAGGATTCGAACCCAGGACATTTCTGATGTGAAGTCAGCTCCCTGACCACGACGGCGTATATAGATAGATTATATTATATTATAGATAGATAGATAATTTATTTTAGATAGATTTAATAAACTCTTAGTAATCAGCTCTTAGTTTAATAAGCTTAAGTTCTTAGCTTAGTTTAATAAGCTGAGTAGCTTAAGTTCTTACTAACTCTTATTTAGAAATTGTTGGGAATATATCAATTTCTAAATAAATCATTATTTAAAAAATATTCTTAATTTAAATATATTTTATGAATTGTTATTTTAATGCATATAGAATCATGAATATACCAATTCCTATATCAATCACTCTAAAAGAATTATATAAGTTTATGAGCAGATACTTTATTTAATATGGAATTCTGAATATGTAAACCATATCAATCCTCTAAAATTAATCTTTAATTTCTTAACTGTTTTCGTTTTACTTTACTTGTTGATTTGTCATTATAGGCATTAATTACGAGTAATAATAAAATCAAAAAGTAATGCAAAATAAAAAAGTATATAAAGTACATTCAAATGAAAGTTGATTAAAGTGTAAAACTACGGAATTAGTAAATTTTTTTCCTTCCGTTTAAAATCGTTTGCAAAAAAGAACGTGGATGAAAAATGGATTCCATCGCAGGTAGAAAAACAACCTGTAAAGAAGTCGAAGTCAATTTGTTGACTGGGGGGTTGGGAGAAGGGCTTTCGTCGCCGCGGTCCGAGGCGAGGGCCGGGCACGAGGAATGCGGCGACCCCCGGGGGAAAGAATGTCGCGGCGGCCGGCTAAACCGGGAACCTCTTCTACCTTCGCGGTCCTCTCACACTTCTCTGCTTTATACAAAGATTGGAATCGTCTGCCGTGTGGATGACTGTGTCATTATGCTCGCATCATTTCATTGCCGCGCAATTGTGATTTAAAACAAATAAATTGAAAACGATAAAAAAGGATACCTTCAAAAGAGGTGAGTGCATTAACTGTGAATATTTGTATTTTGCGGAATGTCTCTGTTTCAAAAGAATGGTGGTCTAATTACGCGGGTAAAATTTTTGTTTTCGTGCCTCGGCGCATGCGCATCGCTGAAACGCATCGCGCGATCATTTGTTTTGTTTGCAATAGTGGAATTTTTTGTTTTGATCATCGTTAACATGTGAATTGAGCGTAATTCGAGGTGCAAGATATAGCGTTTGATGATGTCTTTTTACCTTTTATGGATACAAATCAGTTTTATTTGTTATCGTGATTATTCTTAATTTGTGAGATATAGGATCTGCTGAAAAACTTACACATTAATGATTATAGGTTACATTCAACAGTAATAGTACCTACAGTTTTTTTTTTTTTTCTTAATCAGGGAGATTAGAGCGGGTGAAAAAAGGAGGGGGAATATTTGATGGGGATGAGGGTTGCAACCAACCTCTGGAAAAAATAAAAATAAACTTGCAATACAAAGTTTACCCGTCGTGCCATACATTTTAAGAGAAAAAAATGTGTATTATAATATTAAAAATTTAAAAAAAAATTTCTTACTTAGTCAAAATATGTTATGATGTATTTATAAGGGCGCACAACCTGAGACCTGGGGTTCTAATGTGGTCCTCAAATGATCAGTGTGCGACACCCTCGTATTGTATCCGACAATTAATCAGAAAAATTTTCATAACATTAAAATTCTAAAATATTGAGATACAAATTTAAAGTATCGTAAGGATTTTTTTTTCTAGAATAAAAATGTAATTCAAATATTCTTTTTTAAAAAAATTTTAAATTACAAAAATTACGTTATGTACAGTAAAAAAAAAAAAATTATTATTAAGTTTATTTTTTCGTAGAATGTGTTAAGAATCTACTAAAATTTAATTTCTGTCAATTTCAATAAAGACTAACAGACAAGACCACCGAAAACTGCAGATACTTTTTTTCCTTTTTTTTCTAAATTATGACAATATTATCCATGTTCTTCGTAATTATTGCATTTTCTGCGTTTTTGTTTTTTCTAATTTTTTACAAATTGATATCGTTTAGGAAATTATCGTTTTTATCAATTGTTACAAAAATTGAATTCTTTGCGTCAATGTATTATCCCCCCCCCCTATTTATTCTATTTTTTTAAAAGATTCTTCGCTATAAGTAAATGGTTTCTAATTAAAATCTGCAATTTTAATTTTTTCCCCTTAATTTTAATATATTTTTATTAATGAGATTTATTACATTTTTTTCATATATTAATTTTTTAAAGTTCATTTTAATTTTAATCATACCAGTTTTGTATAAATTTATATTTTAAGATGGTGTAAAATGTTTTTATACCTTGCAATTCAATTCAATTTTTTATTATTGTTTTTGAATTAGAAAATAAATGACCATTGAAACCAATTTTTTTTTATTACGCTTTGTTTAAATGGATTTTATAAATGGGCAACGATTGTTTTTTTACGACTCGTATATTAGTTCCAAATTTAAGCTTAGTTTGTTTAAGCTAGTTTAGTTTGTTTTAGATAGTTTAAAAAATTTTTAAGTGCAGGAAACCACTACTTGCCCTACTGCTTTGTTAGTGATGAAATTTATTGACACAAATACAGAAACAGAAAATAACTTTTGTCTCACGTAGTAAATAAGTAAATAAAAATGAATAAATAAAAGTACATAAATAAAAATAAATAAATAAAAATAAATAAAAATAAATAAATAAAAATAAATAAATAAAAATAAATAAATAAAAATAAATAAATAAAAATAAATGAATACAGAAATGTTTATTGCACGAACAGTTTAAAAAATAAACTTAAATGGGTAAGGTATATATTTGAGAGATTTTAGATAACCTTTGTCTTACGTAGTAAAAAAGTAAATTAAAATAAATGAATAAAATACAAAAATATACATTAAAAAGTAACTTATTTACATTCAGATTTGCTTGTAGATGTTTAAGTATATCAGAAAAAATTTGCCAAAATCGTCAAGTTTAAGATTGTGAAAATCGTTTTGAGAAGAACCTTAGAGGGTAAGGTTCTTCTCAAGAAAAGAACCTTAGAAGTCGAGTTTGGTGTAATCATAAATGTATTTCAAAATACAAGATTTAAAAAAATATTTCCGTTAGAAGAGAATACATATATACAAGGAGTAGACAAAATAATAGAAAATAAATGAATAAAATACAAAAATATGCATTTAAAAGCAACTTATTTACATTTAGATTTGTTTGTAAATGTTTACATAAATCAGGAAAAATTCGCCAAGTTGTTAAGTTTAAAAAAAAGATTTTAAAACGGTGTAAAATGTTTTTATACTTTGCAATTCAATTTTTTATTATTATTTTTGGATTGGAAAATAAATAATCATTGACAGCAATTTTTTTTTTTTTTATTTATTTATTTATTTATTTTTTTTGTAAATTTAGCTATTTCTTGACTGTAAATTAGTTCCAGACATGTTAAAAAAAAGTGCTTTTAAAGTGACGTTTTTTTTTAATTGTAGAAATCAAATTTATTTGCGTCAGTTAAACGTAATACAAAATATCTCATATTGCAAATTTTTTAAAAAAACTCATATTGCAAATTTAAAAAACAGAAAAGAAGAAAAAAAAAAAAAAAAAAAAAAAAAAAAAAAAAAAAGAAAAGAAAAAAAAAAAAAGGAGATAGAAATACATTTTTAAAGTGTCAAAATAATTTAAATTTTTTAAATATTTGTTCACCTGATAATTTCAGAATGAATATTCATTAAAATGGTTTGAAAATATATGTTTATTTAAAATAATTTAAATTTTTATTTAATTTTGTAGAACTTGGAGGCTTTACACTTTTTTTATTTCGCAGCCTTAATTTTTTTTCTCTCATGTATTGTTTCTTTAAAGCCCATATTTTCTATCCACAAAAACACTACCCATCAAATATGGAAGAGACACAGTTTTTGACAGTTTTTTAAATATCTCGAGAAATATTTCGAGGATAATGCAATAACTTGAGAGTTCATCTGATTTCACATAGTTACTGATAAATTTGAAAACTTTCAGAGGTTTGTGAAACTGTCAATGAACTACGAACTAAAACAAATATGTTTGTAGAAAGTATAGCAATAAGCTTGAAATTTGTACCGATTACTTTGACTGTTATTTGCAATGATTGCATAAAATGTTGCAAAATTGGCTTAAATATTTATGGAGATATGGATATTTGTATAGATTTTTTTGTGTTTCGTTTTTCTGCTATAACGTAGAACACATTCAGTAAAATTATGCAAACTTTTAGAGTAACTTTTATTAAATGGCAGTGTCATTTTAAAATTTGAAAAGAAAAAAAATCGTTAAAAATTGTGCAAGATAAGAAGATTTAAAGTAGTTTTTCCGTATTGCCCATGCGTGGAATAAATTAAAATCTTTTTTGTTCATAATTTTTCTAGTAAATCGTATTTAGTAATTAATAAAAGAGTCTTATTTGAATATGTTGATAATTTTATAAGTTTCTAGCAATTTTCTTAGTAGTTTTGGAACTTTTAAAATATTCTTAGGTGTAAAAAAAACCACTACTTTGTCCTACTGCTTTGTTAGTGCTAAAATCTATTGACACAAATACAGAAATGTTTATTGCATGAACAGTTTAAAAAAGTAACATAAATGTGTAATGTAGATGTTTGAAAGATTTTACATTACGTTTGTCTTACGTAGTAGAAAAGTAAATAAAATTAAATGAATAAAATACAAAAATATAGATAAAAAAGTAGCATATTTACATTTAGATTTGCTTGTAAATGTTTAGGTAAAAATCTGCCAAATTCGTCAAGTTTAAGAGTATGAAAATCATTTTGAGAAGGGCCTTAGAGTTTAAGGAAAATTGTCGAGTTTGATGTTATAATAAATGTATTTCAAAATACAAGATTTAAAAAATGTCCCCGTCAGAAGAGAATACATCGATAGGTATTTTAATTTATTTTATTTGCAGTACACCGAAATTTTAAGGAGTAGACAAAATAATGGAAACATTTCTATAGTATGGCGTTTTTACATATTCCTCCAGAAATACTCAAAAGAATCATTGTATAACTTTAAAAGTGTTTAGATCATGCAATTTCTCGTACCTATCAATGAAGTTTAAAGCTCTTTTAGGTTTACGGGACCGACAATAAATTACAAACGGAAAATAATGTTTTTGAGCACCTTATCCCAAAAACTCACGATTTTTATAATTAAGAGTTTTTTTTCCTTTCAAATTTTTAAAAACAGATTTTCGCAATCTTAAGAATAAATGAATTTTATGTCTTGAAATATATAAATAAATAAATTAAAATATAATAAATTGATAAATATTTATTCTCGTAGATAAATAATGTAAATGTTAAAGTATGTCATATGTTTATCACACATATAAGTCTAATACTATTATTATATGTTTATCGTATAAGTCTAATACTACTATTATATGTTTATCTTATAAGTCTGGAAGAGTTCATGCTGGCAAATGTTAGCATATGTATAGCTGTGTACTCGGTTTGCACACATAAACTATGAAAATCAATCAACTATTGAAATAAATAAAAATATATCAGCTATTGAAATGTATTTTATTGAGAAACATGAAAGATTATTATAATAAATGTCTTCATATTTTTTTTTTATCTTCAGTTTTTTAAAAAAAAAAATTACGATAAAAAAAAGACAATTTTTAATGCAGTTAGTAAAAACATGCAATCTTTTCTTGTCTCTAACCGTGTGCAATTTTTTAATTTATTGAGCATTTTCCGCACCGAATTTTCTATTAATAAATTTCTGGAGTAATCACTTTTTTGCCATTTTTTTTTCCACAAAATACCATAAGAAAGATTGTCATCAAAAATTTATCTATTCACATATACTTTATATTTGAAAATACTTTTCTTTTTTTATAATATACTAAAAATAAACAAGTCCATTCCTATTCAACGAAGAAATTTTTTTATTTTAGTTACATTTTATTAAATAATTAAAATTTTTAGTCTCATATAAAACTAAAATTAATTAATTAAATTTAATTAATGAATAATTATTTGTAAAAACGTTTTTTCTTCAAATAGAGCTATAAGTTAGAAATTGTTACTGATGTTATCTTTAAAATATCGGAAAAACTGAATCGCTTATAGTAAAATTTAAAACAATGACTAACGCTTAACCGATCAGAAAATTCCAGTTCGTTTTTTCGCTCTTCCCTATTTAATGAATGAATTAATATTTGAAAAAAACTGTATTAACATCCAGTTTCATCCGCTACAAGTTAAAAAAAAAATGTATTTGAACATGAGTGTATGAATAAAAAGTATTTTATTAAAGATTGAAAATTTGAACAAGATAGAGGAAGAGTGTGAACTAATACAGTGTTCCCCAACCCCCGGTCCGCGGACAGTACCGAACCGTGGGTCAAATGGTACCGGGCCACCCATTTCATTGAAACTGAATTTAAATTCCTAGGTTTATACCAGGGTTCGTGATTTTTTTGATTTTTTTGGAAAAAATCAAAAAAGTCAGATTTTTTTGATTTAAATCGTTTTTTTTTTAATATTTAAATCAGATTTTTTTGATTTTTATTCAAATACACTGTAAGAACTTTGATTTATGATTAAAATAACTTTATAAATGTTTAATCAATATAAATTAATATTAAAACTATATTATAAGAATATTTTAGAAGCTCTAACTACCTAAAACAATTTTTCATTATAATACATAGCTTTGAATGCATAGCAACCATTTTGAAACAAATACATGATTAAAATTTAAAGACTAGAGAAATAGAGAATTTAAAGAATACTTAAACTATTAAAACAAAGTTTCAATTACCAAACCATAATTTTAATTTAAAATTGTGATTTCTTTTTTTTT
>NC_092208.1:7290317-7298897 GCF_043381705.1 Parasteatoda tepidariorum | reverse complement strand
TCTACATAAGTACAATACTATGTCTTTGATGATAAAATACTATGTCTTTGATGATAATATATTATGTCTTTGTGCTAGAACATTGTGTTCATTGGCGAGCGAGCGCAGCGAGCCATGGTTCACGGCGTGAACCACATAGGATTGCGTAGCAATTCTCGGGGGTTGGCGAACGTTAGCGAGCAGGGGGCGGAGCCTCCTAGTCATAAATAAAACACGAAAGCGTGGCGCTTAATTTACATTGGAACTAATGAAGAACAGTAACAGCAACCAAAACAAAGCAATAAACTGGATATAAGAAATACACTTCGGGTGTCATTGTCTCTGATTACTCCCAGATAGAACCGTTTCATTGCAACGAAACAAGCTCAGGGTTCTCATTGATTTAACGTTCAAGTAAGTTAAAATGTTAAATCACTTCATATTTATTTTTTGGTGTAACTGTATTTTATTTTGAAGGCATGTTCAAAATTAAAATTAATAAATCTAAATAATCTAAAATATAAACAATCAACGACCCCTCCCCCCAGCTAGTCGCGGTAAAATTATCAAACGTTCATAGGTCCGCGGTGATAAAAAGGTTGGGGAACACTGAACTAATGGTAGGAATTAAAAAAAAAGAAGATAAATTTATTTTCGGAGGTAGTACGTAATATTTTAAAGTTACATCTTAACGGTAAAAATACTTTGTTAAATTATTTCCCTTATTTTTGTATTATATGCGTCGTTTATTTCTAAATATTTGTAGTGTTTAGGCTTATTTTATTCCCGCTTGGCATTCAAAAGTTTATAGTATGGTTCTGATAGAATTCTTTAGAACCTATTTTAAAATATCAATTTTATGAATGTGCCGATAATTTCTTTGTCTTTTTTATTGCATTAATAGAACATACAGTCGGACCTCCGTTTAATGAACCCATTTTTACCGACTTTTGCGATTTAACGAATTTCATGAGGTAGATTTATAGGAAACAATGAATAGCGATGATAATAATTAATCTGCAGAGAAAAACTGTTACTTTTTTCTGATACTTTGCATAGTTTGGTGACAGTAAAAACCTACCTATTGCAGCAAGATGTAAATGGACGAGTATTTTATTCTCTTCATGACGTCAAAAAAGAACTTTTTCGACCAGGAACAAGGAAATGTGCAAACCTTACTTACGAAATGCTTTAAAATTCCAAATTAATCTGCGTTTAATCATTTAAGTTCCTGAATAAAAAGTGTATGATTTCTATTTATTTTGTGTATTTGCTTATTAGAGATGTTCGAATATTTCATAAAGTT
Organism: Parasteatoda tepidariorum; assembly: GCF_043381705.1. Lineage (NCBI taxonomy): Eukaryota > Metazoa > Arthropoda > Arachnida > Araneae > Theridiidae > Parasteatoda > Parasteatoda tepidariorum. Next base: position 7,297,612 of record NC_092208.1, on the reverse strand, counting down.
AGTCAAGGCCGGGATAGCCTGGTTGGTAGGGCACTGGGCCCATGTCCAAGAGTTCATGGGTTCGATCTCCGCCGGCCGAAGAGTCCTCGTGTAGTTAATGGTGACTGCTGCCTGTTAAATCTTTCGAGTCACAAAGTCCTCCATGTTCCTGTAATAAAGTTATACCTCTGGGGGTACTGATCCAGGAGTTTCCTTGTCTTCTGGATTGGGTTCAAAATTACAAGGCTACGGAGTTGAACATTAGTAATCGCATCCGGCTTGCACCGACCACCGTACTGACGTGAAAAATCCTCGATGGTAGACGGATCATGGGTTAGAATCCCTTTGCCGTCAGGCTAACCGCTGGAGGTTCTCGTGGTCTTCCTCTCCATGTCACGCAAATGCGGGTTAGTTCCATCAAAAAAGTCCTCCACGAAGGCGAAATTTCTCCCAATACTTGATCCAGGAGTTCCCTTGTCTTCTGGATTGGGTTCAAAATTACAAGGCCACGGAGTTGAGCATTAGTAGTCGTAAACCCAAAAATTTGTTTCGGCTGTTCAACGACGGTTATAAAATAAAATATAAAGTTAGTCAATTTTTTATATTTTGCCCCAATATTAAGAATTTCTCTCGATTTAGCGAATAATACTTTCGTCCCTACGAATTCGTTAAATCGGAGTCCGACTGTAGTTCTTCTCGTAATTGTTTCGTTATTCAAATCTATAATTTATTATTTTTTAATATGTGACAAAATCCAATCTATGTTAGAAAATAAGAAATGATATATTCGAATGAGGTTCATTCTTTTGATGATATTCTTTTGACATTAAAAAATAGTTTTAATAGATAAGTGAAAGGAAAACTTTTCTTATTCAATCATTTCCTATTATAAAATGCAAATAATATTACTTCGTAAAGACGTCAAATAGAAATAGAATGTGTTATAACGTGATAAATAACATTAATTTATTCTGATAAAAAAAACTAAAACTTCGGCATTTAAAACTATTTAAGTACCAATAAATTAGCTAAAACAAAAATTATTTTACTTCACTCAGAACATATTTGAGCCATTTATTATAGTTTTCTCTTCTTACCTTATAAATCTGAGCTACAGTGTTCCCCAGAACCTTGAGAGGCCTTGACTCTGTCTATGTCTCAATGGAGTACTTTAGTAATAGTACGCAGACGTTATAGGGCAAAATTAGGAAATTTTGCTGGTTTCCAGTTGTAATAATTTTAAGCGTGGTCACTTTTTTCAAATATGCGGTCACTTTTTCAAGCACTTTTTTTTTAACGATTAAAAAATTTTTTAGCCTTTGAAAGTCCCACAGTGGACTGATCGTTAAGGCACGGTTCCCAGCAGATCACCCACCGAAGTCAAGCATCACTGGCTCCGGTCAGTGTGCGGGTGGGTGACCACTTGGATCAGTCTGCGCAGGGACCGAGGGTGTGCGGTATTGGTCCTCGTTAAACTGTTCTGCCGTAAAGTTGCTCGACTTCGCGTGCAGGTCATCGGAATGGGTGCCATCCACTCTGCAGAGGATCAAAATTGTGATAGCATGTCATCGGATCATCCTGAGGGATGTTTCCCAGACCGTCGCCAATAGCCCATTGTGCATCTTTAGAGCGACGTAAATGAACTACAACAACATCAGCCTTTGAAAGATTTCTTAAAATACTGTAAAATTTACAATATTCATTTCTAAAATGAAGAAAAAACTTAGGGAACGAGAACGAAATAAAATTATTTTCAAAATATTATAAATTATTCATAATGATTCATGTTTCTTAAAATAATAATAATAAAGTGCACGAAGGGTGCATTTTCGACGAAAAAAGTGGCGACTGGCAGACAATTTTCGATCGCCACGGTAGCCGGTTCAACCGTTAAGTTTGCCCTATAGTGTACGCACTCTTTAGTTCGATCTGTGCCTTTTTTTTTCTTTTCATTCTGCCGGCCCTGAAGGAATAGAATGCTCATTTCTGAATGTCGGTTTTCATGGAATAATTGGACAGATTTCAGAAGGGGACGCACTCTAATAAGTTTTCATTATCTTATCTCATTTAGGGAGTCTTAGATCCAAAATTATTGAAACATGTTTTTTGCGAATAACAACTGAAACATTTTTATTAACTGATTTTCGTTTCTGAGAGTCTTGCATTCAAAATTTCGACCCATCTCCGACCAGGTTAAGCATTCAAATTTATCCTTGCAGAAACAGAATTTGAAGTCAATTGATATTTTGGTCCACTTTCCGACGAACTAGAGAGTACAAATTTCAACTAGAAATTTGAATGGATGCAAATACAAGCTGTTGTTTCCTTAATGCTTGAATAGAATTTATGGCCAGTTGAACCGCCCCCCCCCCCGCTTTCTGACAAGCTAGAGCTCTTAAATTTTAACTAGAGGTTTATTGGTTCATATTTATACAAGTTTCTGTTTCCTTAATGTATTAATAGAATTTATGGTCAATTGAAATTTCGGTCAATTTCTGACTAAGTACAATGCTCAAATTCATCTGGAACTTAATGATCGATGTGAACAAAATTTATGGCCAATTGAAATTTTGGCCACTTACCGTTGTTGTTGTTGTTGACGTAGTTCATTGAGGCAAGGGGTGCGATCGTACTCGTCTTCCTGTGGCGCCTTCTATGGTCTAGAATTCGACTTCTGCTACACCCTTATGTCACACCCGCTTATAGGGTAGACCCATTCATACATCCATTCATTCTTCCACAGATCGTGATTCTGACCTGAACCAGAGAACGATCAATCTCCAATTCAGTTACCCCAGAGGTATTGATTTGTTATGGAAACATGGAGGACTTTCTGACCCGACAGATTTAACGTGCACCAATCACCATTTACTACACGGAGAGTCTTCGGCCGGTTGGATTCGAACTCCCGTTCTTACGAACTGGAGTTCAGCGCCCTCTCGACCAGGCTATACCGGTCGTCACTTACCGTTAGGAATTATATAAATTATTTAACTGACAAAATTAACTTACTTAACCTCTTTCAATAAAAAAATCAGGTTAACTAGAAACAAGAAATTAGTTTAAAATTTGTTAGCACTTAAAGCAAAAACTCAGGTAGCATCACTTTCATAATAAACTTCCTTCACCCTCTGTTTCGCCTCCATGTCTTTCAAGAGTGATGGTGCATTCTACGGTTTTTGTTTTGGGACTGACAAAAATTGATCTAATTTCTTGATTTTGGCCTTCCTGAAAAACTCAGTTTTTAAAATTATAAGTAGTAATTTCAAGATTTTATTTTTTTGTGGAGATGTTATCATACTTTCACATGATAAGTAAGGATAGCGAAATTTCTGTTTTTTTACATTACGAACTAACTAGATTACTTAATTAGTGACTAACTGCAGTTAAAATAGAATGTCTAGTAGTAATTTGAATTTGCTATTTATAGGCCAATAGCCTATTGTGCAGTTTTAGTGCGAAATAAATAAAGTACCTTTCTACCTATTTTTTCTTCCCAGCGAAACCCTAATGATCAACCATCATCCGACAGAACCCCAATTTCATAAATAAAGTATTAAAACAATTGGGTACTTGCACTTCAAGAAGAGGACCTCCCATACTTACACATGTGACCTATGATGTCAGAGCATCAGCTGATCTTTATCAGGAAAATGGCGTATTAAAGTTGAGCTAAGTTTCTCTACATAAGTTAGAATGTTAATTAACGATAAGTTAATTAAATACAAAGCCGTATCGCACATGGAATTAGTTGAAATATAATTCTTTTCCGTTTACTTCTTTTACTTAACTTAAATTTATTATTTGCTTATGTATTTTATTGTAATCGTGATATATTTTTGTTTTGTAAACCTGGCAACTTCGATGCGTAATTAATTTGTTTATCTTGTACATGCCTTAGTGCCTGTCTTTGTTGCCCAGGTTGGAATTGTATTAGTCTAGTTCCTTTGGAAATAATTTATATTGTTGTTTTACCGAAGTTTATGAATATAGTAAGCATATTTAAAACTCAGTTTATTAATCAAACTAAAAGGTAAATATTATTCCTAGTAAGTGGAAGTAGTTGTGCTTTTTTCATATTATACCCAATTAGGACAAAAAAAAAGCACCTATTTTCTAAAAATCAACAGCGTTTGTTGTCGAATTTTTTAATTCTCAAAAATTTACTCCAGCACTGACCTGTGCCATTGAGAAGTTACATGGAAATATGTAAAAATTAAGAATTAATCATTTCACCTAAGTCGAAAAACTTTCACCTAATTGGTGATATTTTTTTTAAAATAAAAAGCTTCTTAAATGTTTAAATATTAAAGCTTTTTTAAAATCAAGATATTTCTTACTTAGATGTTATTTTATATTGCTAGATGGCATCATAACACGAGTTTCGTAGCTTTATATTAATGTCTCCACGAAAGAAAAAAAAATTATGTGTTTAAAATAATATATATATATAAAAATTTACAAAACTATTCAACTGAATTACACTCATGGACAAAAAAATTAGCTCACCAAGAAGGAGTCGTCCAAATGAAACGAAATTTTACATACGTAATGACTACTTTGATATTAGTAAATGATTAGAAAATCAAAGAAAAACGATAATCTTGGATTTTATAATCATTTACTTATATCAAAGTAGACATCACGTTATATCAAAGTAGTTATCACGTATGTAAAATTTCGTTTCATTTTGTCGTTAAACTGTGCTACCGTAAAGTGCTCGACTTCGCGTGCAGGTCGTTGGGCTACCGAAGCGGGGGTGCCATCCCCTCCGCAGAGGATCAAAATTGTGATGGCATGTCTTCGGATCATCCTCAGGGATGTTTCCCAGACCGTCGCCAATAGCCCATTGTGCAGCTCTAGTGCGACGTAAATGAACTACTACTACTACTACTACTACTACTACTCGTTTCCTTTTGACGACTCCTTCTTGGTGAGCTAATTTTTTTGTCCATGAATGTATATCTGATTATAGAAGAGGCGATTTTTAATCAAATTAGTCAGGAGAAAGTAATGATTATTCATTTTGTTAGACCACAAATCCGATTTTTTTTCAATCCATCCGTAGCAGCAAAATAACTTGGGCACTCATTGGCCCAATATTCAACAATCTTGAATCAACAAGGTTTTAAAGGGTCATTATTTTGCCAATATTGGACCGATATAGAAATGTTCGATTAACCCGATATTTTATAGCCACTATTCAGCCGTTGTTTATCCTATATAAAATTGTCCAATCCACCCAATACTTTTCCCCCCTTATTTTCCCAATATCGGCCCTATACAGATTTGTTAAGTTCACCCGATATTTTATAACAATTATTCAGCCTGTGTCGGTTCGATATGGAAGTGTCCGACTCAACCGATGTTTTAAAGCCGTTATTTCGCCAATATAAACCCTACTTAAAATTGTCCCTTTGACCCGACATTTTATAGCCGTTACTCAACCCATAGACCATCTATAGAATTGTACGATTTACCCGTTATTTTAAAAACGTTATTCATCCAATGTAGACCCTAATTAAAATTGGCCGATTAACCCGATATTTTATAACCGTTAAATGAAACCTAAAAGGTTATTGCATATGTGATTACTTTAGAACAGTGAACAGAAAAAAAAAACGAGTACTTTGAATAACCGTTGATTTTAGGATCGAATTTTTACGTACATACATGCATACGTAGGTACGTTGCAAGTGCATATGTATATAAATTGTATGTACAATACGTAGGTAGGTTGTATGTATAGTTGAAAAACACGGGGAAAAAGAAAACAGAATACCCCGAATAACTTTTGATTTAATGATGGGATTTTTACGTACTAAGAATCAATCTTAATGGTTTGAGGGCCTAAACGTAAATATGCTATTTAATTATTACGTTTAAGTTACGAAATCAAACGCAAATTTTTTCTGAACAAATAATATATATATAAAAAAATTCAAATCAATCCCTACAAACAAGTCAACAAAGAAAATTTTTATTTGAGTTACTTTTTATTAAATAATTAAAAAATTTTTTCCCATATAAAACTAAATTTAATGAATTAAATTTCATGAATGAATTACTATTTGAAAAAACTGCATTTGCATCAAGTGTCACCCGCTACAAGTATAAACAGAAATGTATTTGTACTTGAGTGGATGAATAAAAAGTATTTAATTAACAATTGAAAATTTGTACAAGATGTATAAATATATAGGTCAATACTGCAAACGAAAGCAAAACTACGAAATGAACTTAACAGATTTTCTACTTATAAAGCTATTTTCCCCCCTTTAAACTTTTTTTTTTTCCTTTCTCGATGATTTCTTATGAAGCCGAGACGCATAACAAAAGAAGAAATACTTAAGACAGCCCTATACGAATCTCCTAAAATATAAAAAAAAGAACAGTATCATGTATTAGTTTCTTTTTTTATATTATTCTTTTTTCAATCTCATTTTATATTCATCTCGACAGTAGCAGCCTCCTTTTGGCTTCTTCTGAAACTTCTTAGCACTCTGATAAAAATTGTTTACTCTGTTCTTGAAAAGACTTTTAAGTGCTTTTAAAAATGTTTTAAAAAGCACTTTATCTCCATCTATTTCCAGATCCATTATGATTTTCAGAAACATTTTTTTCAAATTATAGATTTTATTGCTATAATTTCTAGTGAAGTTTAAAAAAGGCTTGTATTTAACGAATTTACTGTAGCTCAATTTACATAATGATAACTAGAATTAAAAATTCTCTTGGAGATGTTAAAATTACATATTTAACCCTGAAGAGCCGCGGTAGCTCATGGGATAAAGCGTTCGCCTGTCAATTAGATAGTCCAAGTTTGAATCCCAGCGGTATTGATTCAAACGAATTCTGCTCCTGGCTCGCACTCCCCACAGTACTGACGTAAAATATACTCTGTAGTTGATGGATCATGAGTTAGGATTCTCTCTCTAACCGTGAGAACAGTGGCGTACGCAGAATTTTTTCAAGGGGGGTGTTCATAATTTTCTGAAACTACTAAAAGAAATTCGAGTCTGTAATAAAGCACTATTATTTCCCTAATGTAGACAGCTAGACAGTTTTGACTTTTTATTTAGACAACATTGTTTAGTTAAATTTTGATTTGATTTTTTAAGTTTAAGAACATAATGTAATATCTTCTAAAAAAAAGTTCTATGTCATATGGGTGGGAAGTAACACTTTGAGGGCCATTTTCACATTCATCAGATTTTGTTGTGCTAGAAACGTTTTCTTCAACGGAAGTATCACATTTCTGTACAACAGAAAAACTTACATTGGTACTAGATTAAAGTACTGAAAAATATTGTTCT
>NC_092208.1:7282728-7288214 GCF_043381705.1 Parasteatoda tepidariorum | reverse complement strand
TGGTGGTGGTTCATGATCGTTCCAACATTTGATTTTTAGATACTACGATGGAAATCCGTGATGGTTCAACATAAACAAACCATTAAAAAAAGTTGCTATTCTTATGTTGGACCATCATAAATCAGTCCGAATTCCTACATTGGGATGGTGGTGGTTCATGATCGTTCCAACATTTGATTTTTAGATACTACGATGGAAATCCGTGATGGTTCAACATAAACAAACCATTAAAAAAAGTTGCTATTCTTATGTTGGACCATCATAAATCAGTCCGAATTCCTACATTGGGATGGTGGTGGTTCATGATCGTTCCAACATTTGATTTTTAGATACTACGATGGAAATCCGTGATGGTTCAACATAAACAAACCATTAAAAAAAGTTGCTATTCTTATGTTGGACCATCATAAATCAGTCCGAATTCCTACATTGGGGTGATGGTTACTTATTTTGGTTACCATCAATTAAAATATAATGATTGAGGATTGAATTGATAGTTATCATCAAGATTATGTTGGTACATCAATGGAAAACGATAAAAAATTTTGACCTGGGAGGGCACGGGAGGTAAAGATATTGGTTTCTGGGTTGTACAATTGCGAGTCAATAGAGTTTGGTCTTCTTGAAGTTTGGACACTGGTTGTCGGAGTTTGTTTGATTAATGGCGAATTAGTTTAGTTCTGTAAATAATCTTAGTTTTGTAATGTAAGAAACCAACCAGTTGTCAACGAGCTCCTATTGATTTTTTTTGTAAAGACCCACGGTTCGGGGTTTCAGTCTTAATTATATACGAGGGATGTTTTTTAAGTAAGGCCGTGTGCAAATAAAAACCCAAATGAAAGAAAATTTGCCAGAAGCAAATTCGTTTTCAGATTCTTCATACGTTTTTTTCGGCATAGTTACCAAGTTTATTTAAACACTTATCATACCTTGTAATTAGATTTAGAATACCTTCATACAAACTTGCCCCCTGCTCCGTTCACTAAGAGGTCACGGCGGATTTCACGTATTCGTCATCATTGTAGTGATTGCTGCCAGTTTTATGTTTGAAATGTAGGAAAAGATGAAAACCGCTCAGCCCAAAGCCTGGGCTGTAGGTTCAAAACTTTCCAACCCAAAGAGTCCAATAAAGCTGGGATCTAAGCTGCGAGAGCAGCAGCATGACAGTGAATTTTGCTACTTCACAAATAGGCATATGAAGTGTGCAGCAGATAGGTTTTTTGCCGACTAAAAACGCATCATTTGATCGAATCTCGTGCGTGGCTCGCGATTTGTTAAATTTGAATATTTAAAAGACGCAGAACTGACCGTACAGTTTACATACATAGCTGCAACTTAGAAATAACCACGCTCTGCTACCATCAGCTATCAAAATTAATTTGTTTTGCATTTCCAACTTACGGGCCCGAAAAAATATGGAATCGTGTAAACTTATGGCAAGACTCAAATTTCGTCATGTCATCGTCGATGTATTTTAATTGTGACCGGCAGTATCTCAGAGCTGACTCAAGGCTAGGCACAAAGCTTACATTTTTCTTTTTTCATAAGATATTTGGTTATCATCGACGAAAATGACATGTTATTTCGTGTTTCTCTTCAATGCAGGCTATCCTGATGTTCGCCGGGAATTTAACGGGTGTGTTTTCCACAACTAGAATTCGTTTGCCTTCGAGAACAGTCCGGTTTTTTGAACGTGCTTCAAAGTCTGGATTACCGGCATGGTCCAATTATCAATATGAGCATCTTTGGCCATGGTTTTATTTTATAACCGTCGTTGAACAGCCGACCCAATCTTTTGGGTTTACGACTACTAATGTTCAGTTCCTTTGTCTTCTAATTTTGAGCACAATCCAGAAGGCAAGGGATCTCTTTTATGCAATATTGGGTGAAATTTGCCTTCGTGGAGGAATTTTTGATGGAACTAACCCACATTTGCGTTACATAGAGAGGAAGACCACGAGAGCCACCCACGGATAGCATGACGACAAAGAGACTCGAACCCATGATCCGTCTACCACTGAGGATATCTTACGTCAGCACTGTGAGAAGCGAGAAGCAGGATGCGGATTCGTATCGACATCCCTGGGTATCGAACCCGGTTCACCTCATTGGAAGGCGAACGCTCTATCCCCCGAGCCATCGCGGCTCATACTCGCTTATTCGCGACGGTCTGGGAAACATCCCTGAGGATGATCCGAAGACATGCCATCACAATTTTCATCCTCTGCTGAGGGGATGGCTTTGGTAGCCCGACGACCTGCACTTTACAGTAGAACAGTTTAACGAGGACCGATGCCGCACACCCTTGGTCCTTACGCAGACTGATCAAAGTGGTCACCCACCCGCTAACTGGTCGGAGTCAGTGATGCTTGACTACCGGAAACCGTGTCTTTACGATCAGTCCACTGCGTGACTTGAAGAGTCTAGTTCTTCTCATTGCTTATTTTGACTTTTTCTTTGAAGATTGTTGCTGAAGAATGAACGGTGATGGTATGTTAAGCCGGGGTTTTTTTTTAATAATCTTTTATTCGCTTTAGAGAGGCAAAGGTGCTTTCTCGTTTCTGGCAAATTGTGTGTAGTTACTGTGAATGATCGAAATCAAGAGAATGTCGACTTTCACCGGCGAATGTCAACAATCACATGGTCGTTTTTTGAATGTCCGAGATATTCGTTATATCCGATTTTATATTTATTGATATTATTATATTTATTCGATATTTTAATATCTGCTGAGGATGGATTGGGAGAAACATCAGGTCCCGCAGTGGACTGATCGTTAAGACACGGTTCCCAGCAGATCACCGAAGTCAAGCATCACTGGCTGCGGTCAGTGTGCGGGTGGGTGACCACTTGGATCAGTCTGCGTAAGGACCGAGGGTGTGCGGCATCGGTCCTTGTTAAACTGTTCTACCGTAAAGTGCTCGACTTCGCGGGGAGGTCGTCGGGCTACCGAAGCGGGGGTGTTATCCCCTCCACAGAGGATCAAAATTGTGATGGCATGTCTTCGGATCATCCTCAGGGATGTTTCCCAGACCGTCGCCAATAGCCCATTGTGCAGCTCTAGTGCGACGTAAATTAGCAACAACAACAGGAGAAACATCAGTATTCGAAGTACCTGGCAAATGTATACGGGGGAGTGGCACTGAACCTTAAAAATACATCAGTGTATGGTATACCGGGCAGTGGCACTTGTTGTTGTTGTTGCACGACCCCATTGACCAGCAGTGCTAGACCAGGTCCGTGACGTTATACACCCTCAAAAAATCCAACACCGTCAATGGATCACCTGCTAAATCCTGTTTGGTGAGCTCCAGGCACGCGAGGATGTAGTGAGGCGAAGCCTGGTTTGAAGAACAGTTGGTACAAATTTCAAAGTTCTTGGATCCTTCCGAAAATTTCATTGATTTAGTAGTAGTAGTAGAGTGGCACTTACATAGATCTAGTACATATTTCGGACATTTACCAAAGCGACTATGTGATTGTCAATATTTATCGTAAGTCAACAACCAACAATTTCGATCATTCAGGGTAACATATATGGGTAGAATAAAATACTTTAGTTCAGTATGAGGAGAAAAACATTTTCTCGTTATCATATTGATAGTGTATATGTGTGTAGAGAAATTTCTATTTTGAAGTGTTGTTGAAACAATAGATTTATTTGAAGTTTTCTATGTGCAGTAATTGCAATAATATTTAAATTTTATCTGTATTACTTTGTAAGAAAACTTGTTTTTGTAGGTAGTAGTAATTTGAAGTTCACAAATTTAAAACTAATATTACTATTTAAGATAAGATTAAAGGATTTGATAAGGTAAACTTGTAATGATAATTCAAATTAAACATCCTACATTTATTTAATAAAATTTTGAAATTTAGAGATTAATACTAACAACCCTTCAAGTCACACTTTCAAAATTTTAAGGTTTAACAAGTGTTGTCATTGAAATTTGATTGTAAATTAGATAATTTTTCCGTTGGAATAATTGGATTTAAAAATTTGAAGATTAAACCAGTCGAAGTGTAAAAATATTGTTATTACTTATGTAACGTGAAATATTGTTTAAGTTTGATGGCATTTTCTAGTTATTAAAAAACAAATTTAAATTGAGCATGCCTGTTTTTCAAATAACTTAAAATTATATTTGAAAATGATTTACTGCTTTACTTTGACATTTTTCTAGTGATTGAAAGGTTGGAGTGATTTTTCTAGTGATTGGAAGGTTGTAGTTATTTTTCTAGTGATTGAAAGGTTGTAGTTATTTTTCTAGTGATTGAAAGGTTGTAGTGATTTTTCTAGTGATTGAAAGGTTGTAGTTATTTTTCTAGTGATAGAAAGGTTGTAGTTATTTTTCTAGTGATTGAAAGGTTGTAGTGATTTTTTTCTAGCGATTGAAAGGTTGTAGTGATTTTTCTAGTGATTGAAAGAAGTAGTAAATATATTAGTCTAAATTTTTGAAAGCATTTAATAAAGTTAATATGTAAACATGTATGGTTTAAATTTCCTTTGAAAGTTTTTAATAGGACACTGAACGTTGAGAACAAAAAAGTGCAATTTTTATTATATCATTTTCAAATTTTAACAGAATATTGTTAGCATTAAAAGAAGTGTGTGTAACAATGTTTTAGAAAAAAATAATCATTGGTTTTAAGGTTATAGCTAAAAGCGTGGTTTTTATTTGTTGAAAATTAAAAAGTTCCTAGCGAACGAATTTAAATTTTTTTAAATGAAATATTTACCTAAAAACGTAGTTTTATAGGTATTTAAATAAATTTAAGAGGTTATGGTAACCGTATAAACATAAAACGTACCTAAGCATTAAATGTTTTTGTACCCAAATTTTTTTTCAATAAAATCGCTTCATTATCTTTGTTCAATTAATTAAATATTAAATCAAGATATTGAGTTAATCAAGGGCCTTGAAAATTAAACAAGATACATCTAAGACTACCTGAATTTTTTTTTTCTAACAATGAAAAAACAGACTTTCTGAAGTTGTGAGAACAATGAAAAATTCCACCACGAGAAAAAGCAACTTAGTCAATGAGAACAAAAATATATATTCATATATGGATCTTTTATAAATTCATAATCTGTAAAAGAAAACTCCTGATTTTAACACTGTTTGTTGTAGAATACGAGGGTTGCTATTTATATTTCTGGCCTTGGCAACAGTAAGTGTTGCTAGGCGACCGCAGACGATTTTAATCGAAAGTTTGATATTTTTATACATAAATTCAGCAGACGATTTACCATTATAGCTTCATTTATGTTGACAGTAAATTGAAAAGTTCTTCTCTTTCAAAAAATGGAATTGAATCGTGAACATTTTCGTGCCATTATTTTTCATAACTTTCGACGTGGATTGACAAGACAAGAGTGCTTCGATGAACTTAATTCTTTATTCAGCGATAAAGCGCCATCCTACATCACTGTAAAAAATTGGTATAACGAATTTAATCGTGGTCGATGTTCGATCCAGGAC
>NC_092208.1:7250021-7281408 GCF_043381705.1 Parasteatoda tepidariorum | reverse complement strand
AAAAAAAATATTGTGAAAAATAAAAGGTTAATTTTTGAACAAATTTAGTATTTTTTTTAAGAAAAATTATTTTTTAATATTGCCATATTTATCCTTATGCAAAATATTATTTATCAGTATTAAAAGCATATTTATATTTAAAGGATTAGGTACTCACTTTTGTTGTTCACTGAATTGTGGAGCTTCAAAAATTATAAACCTTTTCCTACTATATTATATTATTTTCTTTTAATAAATTACAGTAAATTGTATAAAAAATATTAAATATTTATTGATACGTGTAATTATTATGTGTACAATGGTTACACCTATAGAATTTTTACCTTTTACCAAAGTTCAAGGTTTTGGACACTTTAAGACAGTTTAGGACAGTATTACCCAGTTTAGGACAGTTTTACCCAGTTTAGGACAGTAAAACCCAGTTTAGGACAGTAAAACCCAGTTTAGGACAGTAAAACCCAGTTTAAGACAGTAAAACCCACGTGTCTTGTCCAAAACCAGTTTAGGACGTCCAAAACCCCAACCCTGTATAGTAGGTCTTAAAATATAGTAGGGTATTGGAAATTCTGTATCTTAATTTCCTTCCCTTAGCTGCAATAAATTTTATAATACAGATATTGAATATTGATCTATCAGATTTCATTGTGTTTTCTCTCAATCTTTGAAATAAATTTTTATGTAAATCTCATGTGTTTCAACTTAGTAGTTGTCGTATTTTTTAATATTTAAATTTCGCCATGCTTTAATTTTTGTATCTTATTTTTGTCACGTTTATTAAGGAAAGTATGAACACGGTTCTTACGTCTCGATGGTGCGTTAAGCCTGTCGAGTAAGCATTGATATCTAAAGTTTTATATCCGTCGTCGAACAGCCAACTCAATTTTAGGGTTTACGAATACTAGCGTTCAACTTCGCAGCCTTGTAATTGTGAACCCAATCCGGAAGACAAGGGAACTCCTGGATCAAGTATTGGGAGAAATTTCCTCTTGTGGGGGACTTTTTGATGAAACTGACCCGCATTTGCATTACATGGAGAGGAAGACAACGCAAAAACCTCCCTAGGTTAGCCTGACGGCAAGGGGACTCTAAACCATGATCCGTCTACCGCTGATGATATTTTACGCCAGTACTGTGATCCGTGAAAGCCGGATGCGGAATTCGTTTCAACCAGCCATCGCAGGGATTCGAACCCGGTTCACCTCAATGGAAGGTGAACGCTCTATCCCCTGAGCCATCGGTAGGCATTGATTGTCGGATCCATCCTAGGGGACCGATTGTTGGAAAAACAATGGAGTTTTGGGCTTTTTTGGCCGGTTTCCACAATCACAGGTTGCTCACAAGTTTCCACGCTCGAATCGTGACATCTCAGGGGATCGAGCATTCGCCATCACAGTGCTGACGTAAAATATCCTCAGCTGTAGACGGTTCATGGGTTAGTCCCCTTGCCGTCAGACTAACCGTCGGAGGCCTTTGTGGTTTTCCTCTCTCTGTGACGCAAATGTGGGTTAGTTACATCAAGAAGGCAAATTTCCCCCAATACTCGATCCAGGAGTTCCCTTGTCTTCTTGATTGGGTTGAAAATTACAGGGCTACGGAGTTGAGCAATAGTAGTCGCAAACCCAAAAATTGGGTCTGCTGTTCAATGACGGTTATTAAAACAAAGAGTTTCCATGCTCATATATAGATGACGTCACATCAGAATGTGTATGGACAAGATCGATCGATGATGTGTGTTGCCTCGGCTGCCGTGGTATCTTTAAATTTTCGAACGCGAGCAGCCATGGTGCAATTAAATTCATAACTGCATCTTCTTTTCCTCCATCTAATTATAACGTCACTGTTTTGGTTTTCTACGACTGTATGTAAACCAAAATGTCTGTACTACACTGTATAGTTTCGACAGCTCTTTAATAGTCATGCAAAAGTACTCTGTCAGTGCCATGGTCACGTGTAAAAATATCTGCAATTTCGTTTATTTAAATTTATTGCATAGCTGCAATTCAAGTTCTTCATGTTTTAAATGTCTTTTGTCTTCATTCGGACCTTTCTCAGTCAGAAATAACTACGCTCTTCTACCACCAGTTACGAAATACTCACACGTAACTTGTTTTTAATTTACAACATATTCTAATAACGTAAAGTCACCGGGTTGGGCCATAAATAATAATTACAATAGAAAACACGTCTGAAAATATATTATCTTTATTATTTGCGGTATATGCCTTTCAGTCTTGTATATGATAACGTAGTCTTTAATAACACTAATTTATTGTATAGGGGAGAGTGGGGTCAATTGTAACAGTTTTTACTTAACTATTTTTAACTAACAAAAATTCCAATATATTATTAGTATTAAATGACAGACGAGTAAAGTAGACTATCCTCTACTAGAAAAAAAAATAAATACCTTATTTTAAATGTTATTATATTAGTTATTAACAATTTTTGACAGTCGTGCACTTGTTACAATTGTCTCCACTTACGGGGTCAATTGTAACAGTTCATAAATTCAACTAAAACATAGTTAATTATGCATATTATCATAGTTGTGATATATTTTTTTATTGATCGAAATAGTAGTGATATTTTAGGAGTAAAAATAATAATGAGCGTAGACCTAAAGGGTTAAACTTTTAACTTTAAGGGGTTAAAAATTTTAATTTATGCTGTGAAAGGTGACAAATACAATAATGCACATGCAACATAATATAAATGATATAGGAAACTATTGGTGGTTCTTAAAGAGTTAAGAAATGGTTTGTAAAAATAAGATTATTTATTTTCAGCTGTGACAATCGTCCTTTTACTTATTGTTACAATCGTCCCCAAGACGCCATTTCAGCTTCATTTGTTAAAAACAATGCTAGTTAATTAACAAAACTAATCTTTTTTTCTTTAAATGTTAAATAAGGTGTCCACTTACATATTCGGTTCATAATTTTTATTTGTTTAAACAAAATTACTTTGTTACAATATAATATTCTAATAGCAAAAAAAGTACTTACTTAGCGTAAAAATATCTTTTGTGATGTAACTCTTTCAAAAGTACATAAAAATGGTTGCCAGCAGGTGTGTACATGTAGATTTATTAAATACACTTTGTGCGCCACCTAGGAACCAAATCTAGAACCCGACACTCGACATTTTTGCTCTGTTACAATCGTACCCTGTTACAATTGACCCCACTCTCCCCTACTATTTTTTTTACCCCATATGAACAAATATTCAGCTAGTCTATAGTTATGTGCAGAAACGTTAATTTTCGTGTATGTCTGTCTTATAACCATTTATGCTAGCTTCTTGAAATTTGAACAGCGGGTGCAAGGGGGAAATTTCAGAACTTAATCTTGAAATTTGTTTAAAAATTTCAATTAGTCCTTGCGGGAAAGACGTTTAAAATTTTTTTTTTAATAGCTATAACAATAAGCAGATGCGCTTTATTTTCTTTTTTTGTTCAATTCCAACTATAAGTTCATACTCTCCCTATATATCTTATTCAAATTTTCAATCTTTCATAAAATACTTCTTATTCATACACTCAACTTCAAATATACGTTTTTGAAAGTTTGTAGTGGATACCACTTGATGTTAATATAATTTTATTTAAATATAAATTCATTCATTAAATGTTGATGAGCGAAAAACGAAATGGAATTTTCTAATGGGTTAAGCGTTAGTCATCGTTTTAAAAATTTTACCAGTTTTTCAAATATTTTAAAAATAACATCAGTGATCATATCTAATTTATAGCTCTATTTGAACAAAAAAAATAATTTATACCGCACATTTAAATATTTAATTATCTTATATTCGCTGTGTAAGATAAATTCAATGAAGAACATCACATAACATTAACTCAATATTAACTCATTATGAACATTACATTCAATAAAGAACATACGCTCGTGTAGTTCACTCCGCCAAATTTATACTTTTATAGTTTTCTGATACTACGCGCTTTTTTATTTTTCTCAATCTATATATATATATTTCTCTTACACGGCGTCAAAAAAAAGCATCATTACAACTCCCCGAATGGCAACGCTAGAAAATCGACCCATGATTGCCGCTAAAAATGTCACATGCCAAATCTAGCTGAGATGGCTCAACATATAGCGCTTTTAAAAACGGAAACTGAAATAACCAGAGAGAGCATAAGCTAGGCAAAAGTGAGTAGTCTTTGTCGATAGATCTCTATTTTAGTATTTTGTCGAGAGCGTTTTGTTCAGTATTTTCCCGAATCTTAATATTACGAATTTATTTGACGATTTTTGATTTATATCACGAATTTATTTGTTTTATTATTGTTGTTAGTTATTCATTGAAAAATGAGTCTCAGTCCTGCTGTTACGATTTAAGAATTTTTACTATAGCACATTTCTAATAGGTTTAACGAATTACATGTCATTTATTTGAATTCAAATTTATTTTAATGACTTAGAATTTACTAAAAATATGTAATTTTTTTTTAAAGAAAAGTTGTTATATGGATTTGAATGATTGCTTTGAATTCTCTGAATTTTGTGCATTTGCAACGTACCTAAGTTAGTAGCGAGCGAAGCGAGCTTGGTTTGCGAATCAAACCATATTAGATTGCGTAGCAATTTTCGCGGGTTGGAGGGCGTTAGCGAGCAGGGGGCGCAGCCGACTAGTTCCTACTATTAGTTCACACTCTCCGTATATATATTTATATATTTTGTTCAAATTTTCAATTTTTTCAAATATTAATTCATTCATTAAATTTAATTAACTGAATTTAATTAATTAATTTTAGTTTTCTCTGGGAGAATCTTTTATTACTTTTATTTATTTAAAAATTTTTATTATTTTTCTTATGTCTGATCCGAATTAAAGATGTTACATTTAAATTGCTGCAGAAGTTGTTAAAATATATTTGTAGAAAATATTGAAATTGTACAAAACCGTTATGAGAGAGAATAAAAAGACTGCCACGTTTGTAATAGAATTGCAGAAAAATTCTATTACAATTTTACAAAAATTTTCCATTAAAATTTAATAAAAATAGTTAATGATTGAGCGGTTATTATGTTAATAATAAAAAAAAATGGTGATAGTGCATACGGATATTTGCGCGGAAATTAAACGAATTTGAAACTTGTTTTGCTAAAAAATGAAAATACCGAAAAACATAAATAACTACGGATTTCATTATCAGTTGGACTTTCATAACTAAAAAATGCAAAGAATTTAAGTAAAAAAAAAAATAAATTCTTTATCAAAATAATCCGCAAGCTTCCTATTCTGTTGTTGCATCATTTTTTCCCCCTCTGATCATTTTCCAATTAAATTCTCTTATTACTGTGTACCAGTGGGCATACTGTGCCCAGATTCAACTATAATCATCGCCTTGGCGTCAGTTTTAGTGTCGAACAGGTTTTGGCGAACTCACCCTGAGGCCACCCATGCCAGAAATAACTTTAGTTAGAATAAGTTAAAGAAGGTTGTCATACAATATTTACGATGTAGTAAGCTACTTTTTTTTTGCAGGGGGGGGGGAGGATTTTTATTTAATTTTTTTTCTTTCTGTGTAATGATTGTTTATTACGGTAACGGAACAGTTTGGGAAGTAAAAAAATTTTTTTTTTTAGATAATTTTTCCAAACAGGAAATCTAGAAGGTTAAACTGATGTATGAATGAAAATTCTGGTATAATGAATTAGTATTTTATCTATCTCTATCACATTATTAAATTTAGATGCAGTATGCAATAACATGGTGCGTAGGTGCTTTTAAAAACCATGGTGCTTTTTAAAACCATGTATGCAATAACATGGTTTTTAAAAAGTGCTTAAAGATGCTTATTTTCGATTTTCGGTATTTAAAAACCCTTACAGGTGCTTTTTTCATAGGGTGGTTTTAAAAAGTGCTTAATTTTTCCTTTTCGAAAATGAAATATTTTTTCTTTACCATGTCGCTTTTCGCCACGTATAAGGAGTAATTTTCACATTGTTCTATTCAACGTTTTCACAATTCATTCAACCACAATCCATTTCGGCGTACCGTCGGCAGCGGTCTGTCCAGACATTTTGTGAAGGGTCCGTTTTTCGTGAAATTGTGAAAAAATTACTCACATTCTTTCAACCAGGGTCCGCTTTTATGAATTTGTGCAAATAGGGTCCATTATTGCAAAAAAAAAAAAACTTTTTCAAGGAGTTTTTAAATTATAAAGACATACAAGATGATGCTCAACACTGTAAAATTATAATTAAAAAAATTAAATTTTAAAAAATAAACAATAATTGCTGCTTCTAAATTAGAGGTGCAACATACAAATATTTGGTATTTAGCCTATACTGCTGAACGCAGAATATTAATTTCGGACGAATAATGGAAGAATCGTCTGCCGAAGACAAAACTTAATTCGTTTACACCCATCTTTCTTGTTTTCTGCCCTGGAACTGGTTTATTCGATTAACAAAATAATAATGAAGATAAACAAATTTGTGAAGGGTCCGATTAAAAGAAAAATAATTTTGTGAAGGGTCTGTTTTTAAGTTAAAATATTTTGTGAAGGGTCCGTTTTTATGAAAAGAAATTTTGTGAAGGGTCCGTTAACGGACCCAAATTTCTTCTAAACAGACCCCTGGTCGGACAGTAGCGTGTGAAAGCGCCAGTCATTTTACACGTTTGATGAAACACTCGCGAGTCCACATGTGCGTCTACTGAGCTGGGTTTGATGAGCTTATTGCACTCTCGTGTGCAACTCTGCTGCATTTTGCAAGATATTCTCGATTTCAGGCTTTATTTTCCACCCTCTGCTATAGAACCGAAAAAAACTTTTGCTCATTTCATAATGGCTAACATAATCAAGAAAAGAGTTTTTTTGCCAGAAATTAGTTATTTTATCATGATAAGGTAAAGTCTTTGAAAATTATTTTGTATTTTGTTAGTGCTTAAAAATATTTTTTGAGTGCTTAAAAAGTGCTTTAAAGGTGTTTATTTTTTGTTGAAAGATTTGGCTACGCACCCTGAATAATGATAAAAAAATGTATAAAATTATCTTTAAGATATGGCTTGAAAAATTCCATTTCAGTTTATTTAACCACTTCTATAAAGCAAAATAAGCTCTTACAAGATTTTGTTAAAAATGTATGGGCTAGGTTCGTAAGGGTTCTTAAAATCTTAAAAAATATTTCTATTTATAAAACTATTTTAAATATGGTTCGTACTAGTTTTTATATTCTTTTAACAGCGTTTTGTTCTCCAAACTGATTTGAAGGCCCTTTAAAAAAACTTACTCCTTAGTTTTGGTTCTCGATATATGTTTCTAATTTTGAAGGCCCTTTTTAAAAAAAAAAACTTATTCCTTATTTTTGGTTCTTAATATTTGTTCCTAATTTTGAAGGCAATTTAAAAAAACTTATTCCTTATTTTTGGTTCTCAATATTTGTTTCTAATTTTGAAGGCCCTTTAAAAAAAAAAACGTATTCTTTTTTTTAGGTTCTTAATATTTGTTCCAAATTTTGAAGGCAATTTAAAAACACTTATTCCTTATTTTTTTAGGTTCTTAATATTTGTTCCTAATTTTGAAGGCCCTTTAAAAAAATCTTATTCTTTATTTTTGGTTCGTATTATTTGTTCCTAATTTTGAAAACGAGCAAATTTTTTTTCAAAAAAGAATCTGGTAACTGATGCAGGTTTGGATACTCACATTTTTTTATTTTGTTTGTATTCTCAAGATTCTCTATGTAAAAATATTAAATGCGTTCTCTTTTTTATTTTTGCAAAAATCTTTTTTTTTCCTCAATGCTTTAGAGGGTCAAAACCAAAGATCCTCTAGAATTTTGTGAAAAAACACATCAATTGACACGTGACAATACTTTCTGTAAAATGTCTTGGAACTGAACGTTATTCAGTTTTCTGCTACTTCAACACTATTAAGACTTAAATACATATAATTCAATGAAGCACGTAAAACGAATAAAATTTGAGTTCTTCAACACGTCTGAAAGATAATGCGCGTATTTTTCTCCGGTAAATTTTTTTCCCCTAAAAAGGTCTGTAAAACGAATAAAATTTGAGTTCTTCAACACGTCTGAAAGATAATGCGCGTATTTTTCTCCGGTAAATTTTTTTTCCCCTAAAAAGGTCTGTAAAACGAATAAAATTTGAGTTCTTCAACACGTCTGAAAGATAATGCGTGTATTTTTCTCCACTAAATTTTTTCCCCAAAAAAGGTCTGTTAAATGAATAAAATTTGAGTTCTTCCATACGTCTGAAAGATAATGCGTGTATTTTTCTCCAGTAAATTTTTCCCCCTAAAAAGGTCTGTAAAATGAATGAAATTTGAGTTCTTCCATACGTCTGAAACATAATGTGTGTATTTTTCTCCAAAAAATTTTTTCCCCTAAAAAGGTCTGTAAAATGAATAAAATTTGAGTTCTTCCATACGTCTGAAAGATAATGCGTGTATTTTTCTCCAGTAAATTTTTTCCCCTAAAAAGGTCTGTAAAATGAATGAAATTTGAGTTCTTCCATACGTCTGAAAGATAATGCGTGTATTTTTCTCCAATAAATTATTTCCCCAAAAAAAGGTCTGTTATAAATGTTTCAATACTGAGTCAATATCGGAATAGTTTTAAAGAATTTGTTTTTCGCTAGAATAGAAAATTTATCTACCAGGAATATTCCCTGTCAAAAAAGGGGTTATAGCTTCAGCTTCAGACGAGAGTAATCATGGGTAGAATCCCGGACATACTTTATTGACTGTCCTGGCCAAATCAAAATTTTTGATGGTTTTCCATTGATCGACCAACATAATTTTGATGGTAACCATCAATAATTCCACTATGAACCATTACATTTTTTGATGATAACCAACATAAGTAACCATCATCCCAATGTAGGAATTCAGACTGATTTGTGATGGTCCAACTTAGGAATAATATCTTGTTTTGATGGTTTGTTCATTTTGAACCATCAGAAATTTCCATCATCGTCTATAAAAGAAAAAAAAAATTTTTTTGGTGGTATATTCCTGCTGAACCAACAAGATTTTCCATTAAACTGTCATGAAAATGCATTGTTGTACCATTATGGACTATCACGTATTTCCGTAGCATACTAGAAATCAAATGTTGAAGCGATCTTGAACAACCATCATCACAATGTAGGAATTCGGATTGATTTATTTATACGGATTGATTATATAAAAAAACAGCAAATTGTTTTGATGATATATTCCTGAGTGAGAACTAAGAAGAATTCCCATGAAATCATGATGGAAATGTACAGTTGGAATCATCATGGATTGTTGGTTCATGAGAATCATACTTCTCTTTACGGTAAAAAAGTATTAAAGTAAATTATGGTATTAAAGTAACATTTTCCATCATGGAATCATGGAAGTTTGTTGGCATATCAAAGACCATGATCGCATAAAGGAAAATGTTGGATGATGGTGACCATCAAATGATGTTGGACCATCATGAATCACACTGTAACCAACATAAACCATCAAATTTTTTTGAGGGGACCATCAAGAATTTTGACTTGGGTATCTTTATTAATGTTCTAGGATACATCTGTGGTCTCCTTTTATGGATCTCAAATTGCTCAATTTTAAAGATTTTTGAATCAGGAATAACAGTTGTCTTCTGAGTTAGGTTTAAAATTAAAACAATGTGTTTGTGAACGTTATTGCGTTGAGTTCAGTGCCTCTATGCTTTTCTTCGGGGGTGAAATCTACCCAAATAAGGTTAAATTATACGCTATCGCAACACTCGAATACGCCATCTGGGGAGAAGACCGGGAACTAAGTCCAATGTAGTTTTCAGTTCCACATAGTTTCCTAACTTAAACGTTTTTAATCCAATTGAAAATCAAGACAGAAACAAACGTACTTCTATGTCTCTTTACACGCTAATGACGAAAGCATGCGAAGTGTTGCCATGAATTCTGTTCTACGCCACCTGCAGTCCAATTCAACAGGAGAAAAAAAAAAGAATTGATTCAAACATACTTATTATTAGGACTGAGCGATAAATCGATGCATCGGAAAATATCGATTCTATGCAATCATCGCCGATCCGATGCAATTTTTCGAACACGAAAAATTTCGAAATCGAAAGTTCGGACTCGAAAGTTTGGACATGAATCTTTTCGAATTCGAAAGTTCACAATTTCCGATAATTTGAAAGTGCAGTTCCGATGCATCGGAAATTGTGATTTACTGAAATGTGTACTATATTTCCCGATGTATCGTTGACATCGATATCTACACGTGCGATGTTGAGCATTGTTCCCGATAGTCCATCGATGTCTGAAAGCTCGCGCGAAGAGTATTTTCCACCGTTAGTGTGCAGTGATAACTGTGGTGATAATCGTTATCTTTCCCAGTATTTTTTACATCGTGACCTCCTCGTTTTGCTGACTTGATGAATCCGAATGTGATTGAGAATCGAAGTGTTGTTGAATCTCTTAATTATGGAAGTGTTTTCTTTTAATTGTGTGTGTGCAAATACTGTTGATTTTTTTTTTACAATCAATCCAGCCGTTTAATGTTTTTTAATCGTTATTTTGCAACTATCCATGTCTTTAAATATTGAGAAATAATTATAAAAAAAAGCAACGTTGATTTAAAAAAAAAATAGAACTTACTAATTGCGCATTTACGCAGTACTAAACGTAAAAAATTAATGAACCGAAACATTAGCATGACAATACATCAATATCTTAGCATCGCTCAGTCCAACTTATTATGGTTGCTGAAAATAGAAATCTTTGTTATAGTGATACTTAATGAATCATTATAATTGCCGAAATTTCTTAAGAGGACACCACACCGCTCAAGAAAATTTTCTTCACAAACTCTCTTTTTTTTTCTTTATTAATAAGTTGGAATTTAAAGTGTATAAAAAGTGAGTTCAGACAAACCTTGAGTAAGCCATGAAGCTTCAAATAAAGAAAAAAATACTTCAAAATATACAAATGAAAATAAATTGTGAGTAGATAACTTAGGAATACGCAACTGAGAAGTTCTCTTCTAATAATTTGTTTGCATTTTAATATATTTTCAAGTATTTTTTTCAAGCAAATAAATCTTGTACGTTTCGTGTGATCGAAACTGAGTAGCAACAACACGAGTCGGTGGGATGGTGTCGCAGTCACAAGTAGCAATCCAACTGTTCAGTGTGGACCATCCCTCGAAGTAGGCGTTTTCAGATCAAAGTGAGAGTTGCCGTCAGGGTAGGCGTGTTCACATCACGTCCGGGTCACCAATGTGGGGGGAGAGTTGAATTCGACTGATGTCTTATACACTAGTGAATTGCAATTATATTTTTGTAGTGGTAGATACACTACAAATTCATTTTGACTTTAACCGTAGCTGCTCTACATGCATTTCAATTTTATTTCCAGGGTGGTTACCACCACCACCTCACTGATGCTTTCCTCCCGTGATCATGTCCTCTCCTGTCCCTGAATTCAGAGAAGCTCACCAATATTGGCAGCCCCTTCTCAACAATGACATCATCAGGCCCAAACCTCGGAGAGTAGGAGAGATGAGCAGTAAACAACACAGTAGTAGTCCACCACTCATCCAGAGGACATCCAGCAGGGAGAGGCTCTTTGGGGGAAATCCCTTGAAACCATTCGACAAAGATGACGGAGATGCACCACCGACGATTACTAAAGCCAGCAGCAAAGAGAATCTCCTGCAGAGTCCTCCTGCCACCGTGGCTGGTGGCAGGAGTCCTAGCAAAGAAAATTTGTGTTCGCCAAACAGCAGAGAAAACACGCCACATTCTTCAGCACCTTTTCTGAAGTCAAAGGAAAAGTCGCCGCCCCACGCCAATGTTTCCAGGTTAGATATTTTCTTTTTATTATTCCATTAAACGCTATATTCCGCCCTACCCTAGGTGCTACGAGCATACCTGCCACGTTTCCTGTTTTTTTTTTCCAACGATAACTCCTGTATTTTACGATTATCTCCCATTTACCCGTATATTCTCAAATTTCTCCGTATTTGTTGAAGAAATTAAAAAGAAAAATAGCGATAAAATACAGCAAAAATACTTCTCTTATTCCTCAACAGATGGCGCTATTGCTATTACTGCAGTATGTTGAGTGTTTATACTTTAAGTAGTAGAGCCGTGGTGGCTCAAGGGATAGATCGCTCACCTCCCAATGGGGTGACCCAGGTTCGATCCCAGCCACAGCTGGTCGATACGAATTCCGCACCCGGCTTGCAGCACAGCGCTGACGTAAAATATTCTCAGGGGTAGACGGATCATGGGTTAGAGTCTCCTTGACGTCAGACTAACCGTGGGAGGTTTTCGCGGTTTTCCTGTCTATGTAACACAAATGCGGGTTAGTTCCATTAAAAAGTCCGCCACGAAGGCGAATTTCTCCCAATACTTGATCCAGGGGTTCTCCTGTCCCCTGGATTGGGTTAAAAATTACAAGGCTACGGAATTGAACATCAGTAGTCGTAAACCCAATTTTGGGAATGCTGTTCAACGACGGTTATAAAATAAATGACATTGTTGTTGATTTATGTCGCACTAGAGCTGCACAATGGGCTATTGGCGACGGTCTGGGAAACATCCCTGAGGATGATCCGAAGGATAAAATAAAATAATTCACTTAACGTATATATACTAAAAAGAATTTTGTTTGTTTATAATAAATCTTGTTTAAAATTAATCTTCGGCATCACCTTCTATATCAGAAAGCCTCCACACGATTTTTTTTTTATAAGTTGTCTGCGCAGATTATTTAAAAGGTGAAGCAGTTGTGCGCATGAACCCAATTTCTGTTTTAAAACTAATTGAGAAAAATTTATTATATATTTGAAAATTGAATTTCTGGTGGTCGGCAAGCAAATGAGACAAAAACCAATCACATCCATAAATTAAACAAATTTTTAGACATATATTTTCTACCACTTTCTCATTTTTGCTAGAATTTGTATTGAATGGCTCGTTCGTAAACTGGTGGCAGGGGTCCGATCGAACTACCTGTAAGAAACCGTGTGGAGGTTTTCAGCTATAAGGAGGCGTTGCAATAGCGCGGCTTTTTCTACCCTAGATGCTACACGTTCCAGTTTTAGCACTTGCGAGATATCTCGCGTTCCCGTGGAAGGCGATATATTCCGTCATTAGCGATTAAAGTGTTAATAGATTTGAGAGAAAATTTAGGGAAAAATCTGGGAAATGTCTAGTTGTGCGCAAATTTTTTTAAAATCGCTTAAAAAGTTCAAGAGATATATAGCGCAAAAGTAAAACTAACATTAAAGGATCAAGCTCATTAAATTAACGCTATTCTGATCTAACTATTGGGGCTATATTTACCACGTTGCAGTTTTTGTGTCTGATTTCAGAACTAATATCCTCTGCTCAAATTAGTCAGCATATCCCCGCGGTCATCCCCGCGAACCGTCAAGAACTTAAAAATTTGACCATTGGACCAAAACTTATTCAGAATGTTTTTTGCATTGTTTAGCAGTTTAGCAAGTACTTTATCCATATTCGTACATTATAACGAGAATCTATGCTTCGAAATCCAGTTTGAAAGACCTTTTTTTAAGAAAAAGAATATTGTTCATATCGTACCTTTGAAGTGTATAATTCAGTTATTTCATAAAATAACTTCTTCTTTGTCAGCGCTACAGCCCCTTGATGGCCTTGGCTTCCTCAACAGCTGACAAATGCCAGCGCCTCCTATCCATGTCAACTCCCTTCCAATTTCTAATCTTTAGTGTTTTCAAATCATTTTCGATGTCGTTGAGCCATCTAGTAGGGGGTCGTGACCTCTCGGGATTCTAAAAGGTGACTATTTTCATGGCGCTATTTTCAGGGCTTCTCCATAGATGGCCCAGTCATGTTAGCCTATTATTGCGGATCATTTGAGTAATTTGGGGCTGCTTAATGTAGAGCTCGAAGTTATATCTGGTTCGCCAGCATCCCCTTTCTTGATTATAGAATAACTGGGTATTTCATTAAAGGTCTGAACAAGTCAGCTAAAATACATAATAGATGAAAAATTATATACCTAATTATTCCATGAAGTAACTAATGAAAAGCAGTGAAAAATAAACGATTTCAATGTTATTTTATAAATTATTTGATCATAAATTGATGAAATCTCTTTAAAAAAAATAAATATTATCCCTATTGAGGATGATTAATTGATAAATAATAAAGAAAAAGCAGATAAAATTTATTACAGCTTATATTAATAACAGCAATAACTACGCCTAAAAGCAGCGGAATGAAGCTTACGCAAACGTCATTGCAAAGCAGCTGTAAGTGGTTCAAAACTGGTTCAAAGAACTTTTTTGTTCCGTATTTCATACTTTATCGATCAAGTAATTGTTATTCTATAGAATACCTTGTTAAATCGTAAAATTCAATAATTTTGTACACTTTAACTGACTGTCTAGTTATTCCATGAAATACCTAGTTATTCTTTATCACTTCAAAATGCAAAATGATTGACATTCAGAAATGGAGAATTTACATTAAGATTAATATTAATTGAGATTTATATTGTGCTATCAAAAAAACTGAAACTTTAATTGCTAAGTTTTTTTTTAGTAATCTGTGGTGTATATTTTTAGGGAACCTTCTCCTCTTCACAACAGTGGTAGACCGCCAAGCAAGGAGTCTTCAGTCAACACTATTCAGCAGCCAATTATCTCTAGACCGTCAAGTAAAGACTCTTCTTCAGTGCCATCACAGCTACGGAGTACTAGTAGGTCATCCAATAAGGACGTTAGTACTTCCCGGCCACCCTCAAAAGAGCCAATCACAACAGAGATTCGCGCTCGAACTCCCAGTAAAGACTCTTTAGTGAATAATGCTCCTTCTCATCGAATAAACTGTAAAACTCCAACTAGTAAGGAATACAATATTTCTAATAACTGTAATACTTATTCCCACCCACCGGAAATGTCCAAGCTACAACGAGATCAGCACCATTCAATTGTTCATGCCAAGAGCTCGCCAGGACTTAGCACCAAAACGTCTCCAACTTTCCTGAGCGAAACACAGTACTCAGAAAAAGATTTCAGGGGTCACCAACTTGTGTGGGAATATAAGGATGCAGAAGAGGATGAGTTCTCGCCAGATGGTCACTTATCGCCGTATATGGATTCCATGTCCAACACAGATTGTGGCTCTCTTAGTAAAAGTTCCTCAGATGGCGATCCTATAATATGTCGCCGAAGGCCGCCAACTCGACTGAAATCTAAGAGAAGAAATATTTTGTCTTTCCCACAGGTCTTAGGGTTGGATGATGGGCGGCTGATTCAAAGACGTCATGAATGTTACGGAGGATCTTCTAGTGATGAAAATAAGTAAGGAAAAAATATATTTCATTATGAATTCTTTTAATATTGAAACTAAACACCTTGGGAATAAGAATAATGGTATGATACTTGTTTAAAATCTCATCGATCATTTTTGACGAAACTAAACACCTTGTCAATAGGAATAATGGTATGATACTTGTCTAAAATCTCCTCTACCATTTTTGATAAAACCAAAAATTGACACCAAATAGCATGATTTTTCATCTACAATGGAAAAATAACCACATGTATTTAGTACGTAGTTTTCCATTGCTGACGAAAATCATGTTTATCTCCTTTCTTTTGGTTTTACCGAAATGGTACATCAGATTTTACACAGGTTGATTATAATGCTGTTCGCACCAAGTCAAAATTTTTGATGGTTTTCCATTGATGGATCAACATAATCTTGATGGTAACCATCAGTAATTCCGTCAAAATTTTTGATGATTTTCCATTGATGGATCAACATAATCTTGATGGTAACCATCAGTAATTCCATCATGAACTATTATATTTTTTAATGGTAACAAACATAGGTAACCATCACCCCAATGTAGGAATTAGAACTGTATGTGTCATGATGTATGAATCTATGATGATCCAACATTAAGAAACCAAATTGTTTTGATGGTATATTCCTCAAAGCCAACAAGAATTCCCATTAAACATTCATGGAAATGTATAATTGGGATCATACTTCT
This sequence comes from Parasteatoda tepidariorum, assembly GCF_043381705.1. Taxonomy (NCBI): domain Eukaryota; kingdom Metazoa; phylum Arthropoda; class Arachnida; order Araneae; family Theridiidae; genus Parasteatoda; species Parasteatoda tepidariorum. The sequence goes on along the minus strand of NC_092208.1, from coordinate 7,265,391 downwards.
ATTGATGGTTAACCATCATAGTATTAAAGAAGCATTTTCCATCATGGAATGATGGAAGTTTGTTTGCATATTTTTTGAACATCAACATGTTGCATATTTTTTGAACATGTATAATCCAGACAATTCTTTCAAGTAAGACACTATATACAGTGGTGGCTAAAAGTGTGGGCATTTTTTGAAAGTTTCATGTTTTTCAACTTTTTGTGCTTGTAGAATATATTAATTTTCACTTAAATACAAACGTTTATATATCAAATTGAAGGTAATTTAATGTAAAATTTAATAACAAAACCAGATTTAAAATATCTGCATTACAAAAAAAGTTATGCACATTTTAGTAGAACATACTAACACAAATCGTTTTAAATGAGGACGTGTTTTGTAATAAAAGCGTACTAGCAAATCACAAACACTGTTCTTAGGACTAATCAAATGTCTGTAACTATAGTTTAGGTTATTTGGATGGTAAAAGAGTTATTGTTGTGGAAATATTTTGCGGAATGATGCATACTATAGTACAATTAAATAGAGTATTGCTGTTTTTGAATATTTAAAGTCCTTTTTTTTAATTAAACTAATTTTAAACAATGTCATCAACAAGAAGAACTAATTGGACATCTACAAAAAGAAGCCGAATTGTCATATTGAGAGAAAATGGCCTCTCTTTGCCTGAAATTTCAAGACAAGTTGGTGGTTCAGTGACTTGTTCTGGTGTACGAAACGTTCTGTTTACGTTATGAAAAAACGAAATCAGTGGAAAATAAAGCCAAATCAGGCCGAAAAAAAATGCACAAGTGCTACTGCCGATAGAAAAATTAAACGGCTATGCCTTCAAGATTGAAAAATTTAATCAGATGCCATTAGATGTGAAATGAATGCAGCGGGTATTGCAATAAGTTCAAGAACAATAAGAAGAAGGTTATCAGGATTTGGACTACAAGCTAGAATTCCAAGGAAAAAAACCATATTTAAATCAAAAGCAACGCGAAAAACGAGTTAAGTGGGCAAAAGAACACATTAAATGGTCAGAAAATCAATGGAAGCAAGTAATCTGGAGCAATGAGAGTAAAATATCGCTCTTTGGTAGTGATGGTAGAAAATACGTGAGACGTAGAGTAGGTGAAGCACTTCCATGCTACTTTAACCTATGATGGTAACTTAATATATTAAGAACTGAAAGAAGAAAAAACAATATTTTTTAAAGAAAATATAACTGAAATGTTTAAAAAATTTTAAAATTCGAGAGATTTTAAATGAATTACCCAAGGGAATGTTAATTTTTGGTCTATATTATGCTAATGGCATTTGATAAAGCATTCGATCTATTGTGATTTAAATTAATTTACACTATTACACATTTTTTTAGTTTTCATTGAAATTGTTCTTTTGCAGAATTCATTACTTATAAAAGACTTATATTCATAATTATAAACTTTTGTTTGCTTATTGTTTATGCATTTATTTACGGAAAGTTAAGGATAATTCGAAGGAAAAAAAACTTAATGATACATTTGGGTGAAATAATTTGTTTAAATCTAAGGCAAATGTAAACAAAATAACAATGGGATTTAACATAAAATGGTTAAAATCATATTAAACTTTTTGAAATCAAACTATAAATAAAATAGTAGAACAAAGTATAGTATATAGTATAAACAAAGTATCATATAAATTTCTTTATTTAAATATTTCAATATTTGATTCCGATTAACGCATGATAAATTAATAATTTTCTACAATAAATTTGGTGTTTTGATATAATTGATCAACGCAAAGTAAAATTCCTACAGAATACATTTCAAAAAAACTTCTTGATCCAATTATCGTAAAAAATTCTAGCACTTAAGGTGCCGGTTCTTTTTTACCATAAAATCCATTTTTACCGGAACATGTTATGGAACAAAAAAATCAGATATACCGTAAATTTTACGATAACAATTACCGTAAAATCACTGAATTACTCAGATTAAATAAGCATTACTCTGAACATTAAGATAAAATATTTCACGGTCAAAATGAATTGTATTGTAAAATTGATTTTAAGGAGGATGCACCGAAAGTTGCCGGTACTTTATACCGTAATTTGATCTGGAATTTTTTACAGTTTTGACGTGATTTTAGAAAAATAAACAGAGTTTTTTTTTACTTAAAGTATATTTTCCTATGGGCTATTAATGGATGTAACCATACGATGTATAATGGAAATTAAAATATTCGAGGAAAGCATTAATATGCGAAGTTTGCCATCCATCTTAAGAGTAAAATGCTCATTTGGAACTAAATAAAAGAAATTCCCTGTAATATGCATGAAAATAACTGCATGACTTGTACTAATTTCATACTAATTTTTGCACTAATTTGTACTAATTTCTGCACAGTAGGTCCTCTGGGCATGCCAGTATGAGTGATGGCCAGTCTTCCTACTTAAGCTCCTCTCCTACAGATGGCGTTCTGTCCAGAGTCTCTGGTCGATTGTGTGAAAAATTAGACGAATTCAACGACGGGCGAGCGGACTCATCAGAGCAACGGTTCGGTAGGGGAACTCCCTTAAAGTCGGTGCCGGAAGACGAAAGACTGCTTACGTCATCTCACCACGCTTCCACGAAAGTGTGTCGAAAGCCCACACCCTCTAGGAAACCCCACAGGACACCCCTCGAAGGTGCCTGTGGACTTGAAGACATTCGACAGGCTATCGAACAACTTTCGGTGCGTACTCACGGATCCAGGACTAGTTATTCCACGTCTACGTATTCCTCCGTGAGTGGTAGTGAATCCGAACCGGTCAGACGGTTGATGAGGCACTCCAGCCTCGAAACCATCAACACCAACATCACAAACGCCGATGAGTTCGTTTGGGTGGACAATCACACCCGTTTGATGGAACTCCAGAGAGTGCCCTGGTCCAATCACGACATTTTGAAAGTGATGCAGACGGGCAGGTTGAGAGAGCACCTGGGACAAATATCGATGGAAACCGTGCCTAGGTTATCCTACCTACTCCAGAGACCTCTGGTGAGAATCGCCAGAGAAGCTCAAAGGTTTTCCAAAACTTTGGGAATGTGCACGAAGCAGGATATCAGTAGTTCCTTGAAGACTGTACTGTCACCCGCTCTGGCAGACAGCTGCATCAAAGCTTGTCACCGATCTGCCGCCATTTCGGCTGTCAGCGGTGATCAGATGAAACTCAGCAAAAGTGCCAGGGCTGGTCTTCAGCTGTCTGTTGGGCGTTTTCATAGGTGGATGTGCGACGTTCGAATTGGTTCCTTTGTGCATCAGTATGCTGCCATCTATCTGACGGCGGCAATCGAGAATCTTCTGGAAGAGATAGTGCTCCAGTGCATGCCTTTAGATGGCATGTTTACAGCCACAATGCTCGAAACAGCCATATCAAATAGTAGTGATTTCTGGGGATTATTTCAACCATTTTCTCATTTGAATGCTGGAAGGACCGCGACGGGTAAGTTTCATATTTAAAAGGTCTCTGTATCTGCACAAAATATCCTTTGATCACCATACAATATAGCTAAACATGGGATTTTGTCCCACTAGATATTTCTTTTGCGATATATTCCCCAATTTGGATGATAATATTGTGTTCACATGATTTTTGTCTGATAGTGACAACTTCAAGGCAGGGTTGGCTAATCTTTTGAATACATCAAATGGTAAAAACAAGAAAAATGACATTAAAAACATATAAGATCTAAAATAAGATTAATAAAATAATTAAGATAGTCGACCAAAAGTTCAATTGTCCCCTTTTCAAGGCGAAGTGCTTCTAGGATTAAAAATGTTCTAAGGTACTTTCGGGGTAAGCAGATCTTCTAAGGTATATTTTAGAATTTCATTAATTTTTCTCCTGCAGTCGATATCAGCATAGAATTGACGTCCTATTTTCTGCCACGGAGCGTCCGGAACTTTTAAATACAATGTGCCATGTTTTTTTTCCACTCTAATTTATGGATGGTAGTAAAGCTAAGCGCAGATGGCACTAGGGGCTAAACTTCATCGCAAGACTTCGGGTTACTACTTCCGCCTGAATTTTTACGCCTAAGCTTGAAAAAAAAACGCATTATCCAGTATCATTATACTTGTACTGTTTTGAATATAACGCGTTTTTTTTCAATCTAACTTTCAACGAAACAAACAACATATGAAAGACTCTGCGCACGCTTTGTATGATGCTACACAAACAAATATCAAAACATGGCTAACCTTAAAGGCCTGGTTTCTTAGGACAGGACGCCGTCAGCTGGAAATCAGCGCTAACCTCTGATTGGTTCATTTGTGAGTTTGATAGTATACGTCATCGAACGCTCATCTTGAACTACAATTGCCGTCCAACTCAACTGCAGTTGGACTACAACGTGACGTTAACCACAGAAGCAATGGCGGACGACATCCAACAGCACATTGAAATCAGCCAAGATTTTGATTTTGACATTAAACATAGCTTCTTAATTAAACATATTATAGCTGAGCTAAATGAAGAGTGCTGTGTTTTTTCTTGGACAAAGTCATTATTTGTTCTCTAAAACACTGGTCGACAATAACAAAATCAAAACAAATTCAAAATAAATATTTGTTTACGTTATTAACGCATGCGCAATGAGAGATAATGTCTGCGTTGGACCGACTGCTCACGCTGAGCTAACAAAAAAGTATTTTTTTGGCGTCAGCTCTACGTCAATTTTCCGCTGACGCCCAGATAAGGCGCTTGTCCTAAGAAACCAGACCTTTTTACACTTGTTTTTAATGCCATGATATTAATTTTGTTAAATTTGTTTTAGGCTCCACGACCTGGTAGAATTTATAATTCGCAGAAAACTCTTATGAATCGTAAAATTATGTGTCAATTTAAACAAAAATCACCAAAATAAAACTTTCTAGAATATTGAGCCTGCTCACACATTGCCTCGCAAGGTTAACATAAGCGGAGGGGTACACCGGAAATTTTCTAAATCTCTTACTGTTTTAGGAAGCTTGTTATTATTTGCATTCAGTCAACCAGCGATATGCGGCTTACAACTTGTGTACAATTAGTCATCTTCTTTTCCCATGCGCCCTCAGTGTGTAAAACTATGATTAAATCGTCTAGAAGTATCTATAAATTTCGCATGATATAAGAACTGAATAAAGTGCAACGGTTTGACTACTCCTGTTTCAATACGATGTTTTGTTCAAGTGGTATTCTAATCCCAAATCTCCTGTAAAATCTGATCTCCGTTTATTTCAAGAACGTTTCCCTAATCCATACCTGACTAGTCTCCTGTTTATTAACGACTATCTCCTGTTTACCCGTATATTCTAAATTTCTCCGTATTTGTTGAAGAAATTGAAAAAAAAAATTCTTTGGTGATAAAATATTCACTGATGCCTAAAATACTTCTCTTATTCCTCAACGGATGATGCTATTGCCAATACTGCAGTATGTTGAGTGTTAATAGTTTAAGTTGAGACGCGATGGCTTAGGGAATAGAGTGTTCGCTTTCCAAGGAGTTGAACCGGGTTGAAATTCCAGCGCTTACTGATTGATACGAATACCGCGCCCGGCTCGTACCGACCATAGTGCTGACGTAAAGTATCATCGGTGGACGAATCATGGGGTAGAGCACCTTGCCGTCAGGCTAACCATGGGAGGTCTTCATGGATTTTCTCTCCATGTAATGCAAATGCGGGTTAGTTCGATCAAATAGTCCTCCGCGAAGACAAATTTTTCCCAATACTTTATCCAAGAGTTCTCTTGTCTTCTGGATTGGGTGCAGAATTAGAAGGTTACAGAGTTGAACATTAGTAGTCGTAAACCCATAATTGGGTTGGCAGTTCAACGGCGGTTATAAAATAAAATAGTTTAAGTAATTATAAATAATGGTTTAAAAAAACTTTCTTTAGATTAAGACTTATTTACATATTTTTTTACTTTGCTTAAATTATTTTCAGTGCTTATATTATTTTCAATTTTGAATTTCTCTTTTTGACATACGTGGTACTGCATGATGTATCAAAATTTTACTCGTAGCCTAAAAAATGTTAATTGTAAAATCTCCGTTATTTTATTTCTCCAATGCTGGCTGGTATGCTAAACAGCTCATAAAAAATTTTATTGTCACAGACTTTATTTTTTATTCTTCCAAAATTTAACGGCTTCAAAGTCAGGCATTTTTTATGTTCCGACAGTTTTTCTATCTTAGATAGATGTCATCTAGCTATCACTGACATTTTTAATTTTCTTTCGAGCAGGTAGTTTTTTCACCAAGTAACGATGATTTTGAATATTAATTTTTTACTCAGTTCGTAAATAACGCATCTGTTTTTAGTTTCGTGCCGTTTCAAGAATAATTTGATGAAAAAGATTTCAATGGCAAATTAGGAAACAAAATCAGAATTCCATCCAGAAATTTTCATTTACATTTTGCGCTTTAAATTTTTCACAATGCTCTCAAACTAAATGTTGTTTATTACTGCTGGAATGATATTTTAAATCATTATATTTTAGACGGTACACATTTTTTTAATTTTATAACCGTCGCTGAGCAGCCGACCCAAAATAAAGTTTACAGCAACCAATGTTCAATGCCGTAACCTTGTAATTTTGAACCTAATCCAGAAGACGTGGGAACTCCTGGATAAGTACCCCCAGAGGTATTGATTTGTTATGGGAACTTAGAAGACTTTGTGACCCCGACAGATTTAACGTGCATCAGTCACCACGGGGATTCTTCGGCCGGCTGGATTCGAACTCCCGTCCACTCGAACACGCGTCCAACACCCTAACAACAAGGCTATCCCGTCCCAGACGGTATACTTTGAAAGAAACCCGCGGCGGCTCAAGTATTTAGTAGGAATATAACTCTGCTAGATTCTGTACCATCCCAATAGCATGTAAATTGAGTCACGATGGCTCAGGGGATAGAGCGTTCGCCTTCCAATGAGGTGAGCCGGGTTCGAATTCCAGCGGTAGCTGATCGATACGAATCTGCATCCCATTTGCATGGACCAAGTGCTGTCTTGAAATATCCTCAGTGGTAGACGGATCACGGGTTAGAGTCCCTTTGCCGTCAGGCTCACCGTGGGAGGTTCTCGTGGTCTTTCTATCCGTGTAACGCAAATGCGGGTTAGTTCCACCTATAAGTCCTCCACGAAGGCACATTTCTGCCAATACTTGATCCAGAAGTTCCCTTGTCTTCTAGATTCAAAATTACAAGGCTATAGAATGTAACATTAGTAGTCGTAAACTATGTATAAACTATGTAGTCGTAAACTATGTATAAACCCATAAAATTGGGTCGGCTGTTCAACGACGGTTATAAATTATATAGCATGTAAATTGGCTATATCGTGGATATAATGTCAAAAATTGCATCGTCAATAGTTCGTAAAATTTAGATAATCTATAAGTCATTTAAACGCCTGTTACTTTTTTTTTTTGTTGAAAAAATCTCTAGTTTTTATTTATAACGGGAATATACTTCTAAAAGTTGATTTCGAGCTCTTTTCTTCAAAAATTATTAAATTTTAAAATTACTAAATCGATGGTCTTTAGTTATTGTTTAATATGCAATTAAACTATATCTTTTTGGTCAATTATCGTATTTGTCACTTTTGTTAGTACGCCACGCAATCTCTCTTGTCTACTACTACCACAGCTTGAAAAGCTTATCTCAAAAAAAATCTGTGCTAGTATGCCATCCTTAACTATCAATTATTGAGTTGTTCGTTTCTTCTGGAAGCTGAAATTGAGTTTAAAAAAAAAGAAGGGAGGGTTATTGGAAAGGAGCAGTAATCATTAACGATCAAAAACCTGGCGCAATTCAGTTGTATTTCTTAAACGACTTTGAAACAGCAAAAGCTAGGCCGGTTTTCCTACTTCTTCTTCCGACAGTGTTGAAATCATCGATCTTAGAGGACAACACCCTTTGACATGCCCCCTACCCCCACGGCAGAAGATTTTAATTCATCCTCAAACAAATAAGATGGAGGGAGAAAAACGGTGTGCCTAATTTTAGGTAAGATGACATTGAAATAAATATAGCATAAGAATACAAAATCGAAATAAATACGAAAAAAAAAAAAGATTTTAATACGCGTCTCCAAAACAGGGAAGGGAATCTTCGAAAATAATAAAATAAGTGTTCCATAAATGCTTTTCTCACCCCCAGCCATTACTGGTCTTAGAACACTTCTTGCCGATCCATCAATGGGTTGCCAAACCTTCGGGGAATTAAAAGACGAAAAACATGCTTTTGTGTGCAAGGGGCTCTCCCAAAAATGCGCGAAAGAAAATATTCATCGTCAGCATTTTAGAGTAAAATACAGTAAAACCTCGATTACGAAACATCGCTATCGTTTTCTGCGTTGATGATAAAATCTTCCTAATACGGTCTGCTTCCAAACGATAATTTTTGTTTTTAATTTCACCTATTGTATATATTTAGATCTTAGAAAAACAATTGCTAATTATTGAAATTTCTTTAATTGGGTATAATATGAAAAAAGCACAACTACTTCCACTTACTAGAAATAACATATACCTTTTAGTTTAATTAATAAATCGAGTTTTAAATATGTTTACTAAATTCATAAACTTCGGTAAAACAACAATATAAATTATTTCCAAAGGAACTAGACTAATACAATTCCAACCTGGCGAGTAGCGACTTATAACAAGACACTTCGTTTGATGCTTTTACTTGTTGCTAGAAATCAGGCTCGCAGAAAATGCTGTTTACTAGTAAAATTTAGTAGGAATAACACGATCTGTGACGTAGGCAGTGGCGTATATAGGGTATGGCAGGCATGGCGAGAGCCATGGGCGCATTATTTGAAAAAGGCGCAAAATCAACCAACATCAACGTCTTTTTTTTTTTTTTTAATTTTTCAAAATATTTTGATATTTTGCTTGTTTTAAAAAAATAAATTTAACATACATTCAAATACAAATTTTAAAAACAATAATACAAATTTCAAAAAAATAAATAAAACATTGAAAAGAATCATTTAGAAAACTCTCCAGAATGCAGAATAAAAACTTCCAATGATCCGATCCTCAGATAAATCTTTCTTTTTCCAGTACCACAAGGAAAAAGACAAGATAAACATCTCTTCATATCACATTACTAGGTAGTAAAAGGCCAATTATCTGGGGATGAATAGAACACCTGCAGGCATAGAGAATAGCCCTTTGGTGGTGACAGAGGGCAAAGAGATGTGAAAACCATGGGGTGTCCCTGTCCAGTTTAGCCCAATTATCATACCCTAAAATGCTTGTGGATCTTAAATTTTATCAGGGGTGAAAATCACTTTGAAAAGCGGCTTTCGAATTTGTTGNATAGCTTCTTCATTAAACATAGCACTCTTCATTTAGCTCAGCTATAATGTGTTTTTTCTTGGACAAAGTCATTATTTGCTCTCTAAAACACTGGTCGACAATAACAAAATCAATATAAATTCAAAATAAATATTTGTTTACGTTATTAACGCATGCGCAATGAGAGATAATGTTTGCGTTGGACCGACTGCTTACGCTGAGCTAACAAAAAAGTATTTTTTTGGCGTCAGCTCTACATCAACTTTCCGCTGTCGCCCAGATAAGGCGCTAGTTCTAAGAAACCAGGCCTTGAGCTAACAAACCAGTATTTTGTTGGCGTCAGCGGGACGTTGACGTCACGCTGACGCCCAGATAAGGCGCATGTCCTAAGAAACCAGGCCTTTAAGAGAATTGATACATGACGGGCTGGCTTATCTTAGAATAGAATGGAAAAAACAGTTGCTTACGTAAACAAATGCCACGTTTCAACAACCAATCAGGCTCGAGATACCCACACTACGTCACTTGCGGGTATCCCATTTAGAAAATCAATCATTGATAAATTTTTAAATCTGAATTAAAAAAAACTTTTTTTTTTACAATTCAAACTACTTTTTTAGGATTTTATATTTTAGCACAAATATAATTCAAAATAATCTGATTTTCTTTAGTAATTATTAGACAGTTTATTATCATTAATAAAAAAAAAATCAAAGCATATTTCTGCTTGTAATTATAGCGTCAAATAAAGGGGAAACGGAGTCCGATCTGCGTAAAAAAGGGTTAAAGTATTTTAAACACTCCAATTTATTGTGTCACACATATACTCATTTGACGATGATGGATCAGCTGACGTTAATGCTGACGGGCATTTACGCGAGTGCTGCAACCTACAACTCAAAACAGTTTTCTTAAAAACTAAAAATAAAATTTAAAAAATAAAGCTTTTACCTGCACTAAATGTAGTGTGTGGGCAATGGAATACTATCATTTATAGAGTGTCATTACACACTGCTTCGAAATCCTCGAACCTACGCTTAGATAATTACCGGGGCTGGATTTATTTAAGTGGTTAGTGATATATATTTATTTTATTTTTATTTTTTTAAATAAAGGGATAGTCTTATTCAGAGCCTGACGAATATTGTGTGACCTAATAGGGGTTGTAATGATATACCGCATAACCCCATAAAAAAAATATAATAACCGAATTTTGGGGAATATTAATGTCATTAGATTCTGTCTTTTCTTTAGGGGGAATTTTGTATTGCTATTAATATTTATATGTCCTTAATGGCCAAAAGTAGACTATTTTCGTTTAAGGGATTTAATAGTACACGATTTTTTCTACACTTCTTGGTAAGTTCGTGTTTCTGTGGTATTTTTTTTTTTTTTTAATAACTGTCGTTGAACAGCCGACCCAATTTTAGGCTTACGACTACCAATATTCAACTCCGTAGCCTTGTAATTTTGAACCCAATCCAGAAGACAAGGGAACTCCTGGATCAAGTATTGGGAGAAATTTGCTTTCGTGGAGGACTTTTCTGATGGAACTATCCTGCATTTATATTACATGGAGGGGGAAAAAAAACACGGAAACTGTAAAACGGACTGTCTGAAGTCGTATTATTGGTCATAGATGACACCACTGAAAAAACAAGAAACGCACTGTAGTTTGTGCGAGGCGTGTGCGGATTTCGTATCCACCAGCCATCGCTGGGATTCGAACCCGGGTACCTCATTTGGAGGCAAACCCTATCCCCGGAGTCACCGCGACTCATGTAGTACAATTTTATAACCATGGTTGAACCTCCTTCCCAATTTTGAGATTATGACTACCAATGTTCCACTCCATAGTCTCATTATTTTGAACCCAATCCAGAAGACAAGGAAACACCTAGAACAAGTATTGGGAGAAATTGACCTTTGTGGAGGACTTTTTGATGGAACTATCTCGCATTTGCGTTACATGATGAGGGAATTCTCGGACACCTCCTACGGTTATCTTGACGGACTCTAACCCATTATTGGTCTATCACTGAGGATATTTCACGTCTGCACCGCTGTTGGTGCGAGCTGGGTGCGGAATTCGTATCGACCAGCCACCACTGGTATTCGAACTCGGATCACCTCATTGGAAGGCGAACGCTCTACCTCCTGAGCCACCACGGCTCTTTCTGTAGCAGTGTGAAATTGTAATAATAGAATCCCGTTTAAGTGATTTTGTAAAAAATCGCCAAAATTTGTGGACTTGTCTGGAGTGTTTGTTAAAGGCCCTGTTTTTGTAATCCGAACAAAAATTTCTTAATTTTTTGAGTTAAGAATTAAAGTGGAATCTGTTGTTTTTTTTCTGAGACAGTCCAACATTTGTGAATAGCAAAAGTTGAAAATAAGGTTCTGTTTGTGGAGTAAAACATAAAACGACGTCTTTCTGTTAACTTAATGACGTCATCGACTCAAACGAATTTTGTGAAGGAATCATTTTTAAAATGTAAAATCTGTTAAGGGTTCATTTTTAAGAGAAAGTGTTTTGCGAAGGGTCAGATTTTACGATAAAATAACTTGTATAGAGTTTGTTTTTATAGTGAAATAATTTGTATAAAGTTTGTTTTTATAGTAAAATAATTTGTGATGTAATGTATTCAAATTTCTTCGAAACCTCTGAAATAATGCTCGAAACCACATCCAGTAACTGAAAGGATTTAAAAAGGAAAATATTTTCGTAAGTGTATACTATATACTCGAATAATTTTTTATAAGAATAAAATGTCTTGATAATAATTCTTTATATAACTAGCTAGTGCGTGCAATAGTATCTTTCAAATTGCAATACTTACTTTAAAGATACCTAATTATGTTAAAGATGCATATTACGTTTATAAGTTATAAGTTTTTTTTATTCAATTATTCAAGAAAAACAATAATGAAACGTATGATAATTATGCATTTTTTCTTTTAATTTTATTGCAAAATTATTTTTTTATATTTTTTTTTTACATTCACGTACAAATTATTCTGGTTGAACGGTTTTTTAAAATTAATTATCATGACAAAAATGTCGTGACTTGTGTCATTTGATCAAGTTTAAAAAATTAACGAAAAGCCAGATTTTTCATTATAATTTTTTGTCGACTATTGAGCAACGAAGTGAAATGTTTCTTTGCAAATGGGCATTTCCTATTTCCCATAAAAAATTTTTTAAACAGTTTCTTTCCTTCCTTTCTTTGTTATTTATTGTTAAAAAAGAAAAAAAAACTCGAATATTTCTACGGCTTACATGACGTAATCTCTTCTTTCTTCTATTTGAAAGCCACTGGAGTTTTGAATAACACAAAAATCTACTTAATGTTCTTAAAGGAAATGCCGTCTATTCCTCCTTTTTTTTTAGGCCTAGACTGGTATGTTAAACCTCAAGCGATTTGGAAAAATGTCACGTTTTACTGTTTATAGAACATCTAAGCAAAAAAATAAATTGTTTGTTGATATCGTCTGCGAATAATCCCCATTCTTCGATTGGCTGTTTTGTTGTTTATCTGAAGTCATTTATTTCAAACGATTATTTAAACGTTTATTTTTATATTTTCATACAAAAGCAAAAGATTTGATCAGTTGACTGTTTTTCGAAAAGGGAAAAAAAAAACATTTATTGAAATAATCTGACATGAATGAATTTCTGAATCTTAGTGAAGAATATTTCTTAAGAATAATTCTTAATAAGAAGAAGAATTCTTTCTTTGGTTACTTAAATTGTCTGAATTTTGAAACCGCCTATTTAAAAGAACCTTTGTAGCACTACGTTTGTTTACTTCATACTTTCATAACCTCTAACATTTTCACTCATCTGATAAGTAATTTATGTTTTAAAAATAACTGACAAATATTAAATTATTTTTACAGTATTATTTCGTAAATATTTTTATTCGTTTTCGAGCTTATTTGTCATTATTTATTTAAAATAAATATTTACATTTTAACTAGATTTTATGTTGTGGGCTTTCATTTTACTGAAAGAGGATTGAATGTTTCGTGTGAGTTTTACTTTTTCCTAACCTTTTTTTTTTAAAAAATTCTATCTGCTTTTCACTAGTTACTTTTTTAAAAAGATTAATACTAGTTGATTTTTAAAATTTCTGATGCACATTTCAATATGAAAATATTTATCCCGACCTGCCCCAATTCAGGGCATACGGGTAAATGTTTATTAAAACCAAGTAAAAACAGTAAAGAACATAGAATACATAAAGTGCATAAAATACAAAAGTCATATGGCAACAGCCCGTAAACTTTGCGGGCGAGCAATACTGTTGAACAAAATTAGCTATCTACAATTAGTCAGAATATTATATCTTTAAGAAAACGTGACTAATATTTCTGGCATGTATGTCATGAAAAGTCCAGGTCAACTGACCCTAAAATATGGATTAAAAACACAACTAAATTTAAAACACCAGCTATATTAGAAGCAAAATAAAATATAAATTGCCATTCTAGGTCAACAGACCCTTATATTGAGGCAATCAAATGGCATAAAATTTAAAAACTAATCATAGGGTAAATTGCCTATTAAGGAAACAATTAAACGAGTTACAAATAGTAAAGTCACCAAAAATAGTGTTGAAATAGTAAAAGTGGATAAAAATGGTGTGAATGACGAGGACAGTTCAAATCCAACCTAAGAACACCATGAGATTTAAAAAATTTTAAAGTCACTAAAAGTCCAGTTTAAAGGATAGTCATCAAAACCTGGCTGAGAATCAAAATCGCCGAACCAGAGTCTCCGGTGATGAGGTAATTAAATCTAGAAAATTAGAGTTGATTCAGGAGAAATGGAGACGCTGATCCGTACGGTAGTTGGACGGCCAGAGATTTTCAAAATAAAATGAAAATTTACATTGGGTTTAATGTATCTTCCAAAGTTGTTTTGATAATGTCTTTGATGATTGAGCTGCAGTACACATTTCAATATAAAAATGTAAAGAGTTCCATAAAAGAATTAGGATATTTTTTACCTATTTAAGATAAATAATTAAATAACTTTAACAAATATGCGTGTAAAATTTATTTGCGTCAAAAGTATAAGTAGTCGCGGAGAAGTAAAATTCTCCATGGGGGACCTTAGTCAAACGTCGATTGCAGCGGTATCTAACTATCATACTTAAAATTGACACCTTTTGAAAGCAAACTGGATTGTGCATACTTAGTCTCGGTCCTCACTTTGTGTTCATTTTCTACTTTAGTCCTCACTTTGTGTTGATCTTCTAAACACAGTGGAGCCGCGATGACTCAGAGTATACAGATTTCGCATTTCAATGAGTTGAACCAGGTTCGAATCCCAAAATGGCTAGTCGATACGAATTTAGCACCCGGATCGCACGATCGGCTTGCACCGTCTACAGTGCTGACGTAAAATATCCTCAGTGGTAGACGGATCATGGTTTAGAGACCCCTTACCCTCAGGCTAAATGTGGAAGGTTTTCGTGGGTTTTCCTCTCAGTGTAACGCAAATGCGAGTTAGTTCCATTAAAAAGTCCTCCACGAAGGCAAATGTCTCCCAATACTTGATCCAGTTCTCTTTTCATCTGGATTGGGCCCGAAATTACAAAGCTACGGAATTGATCATTAGTAGTCGTATACTCCAAAAAAAAAAAATAAAAAAAAATGGGTCGGCTGTGCTCAACGACGGCTATAAAATAAATGAAATAAAATAAATGAAATAAAATAGCATAGCGTATTAATAATTGAGTACGTTATGCTATCGAATGAGTTGGCTGACTGTAGGACTCCTATATATGTACGCCTAGATGAATAGTGCATAGCAGAAATAAAAATACGCGGCAAAGTATTAAGCACGTTCTTTTTGCAATGGCAAACGATAGTGTACAGTCCGCAGAAAAAAAAAGATATCACCCTGAATAACTTTCGTTCTAATGATCCGATTTTCACGAACTAAGTGTCAATCTTAATGGTTCCTGGGGGTGACCTCAAATATGCTAATTAATTAGTGCTAACTATTAATTAAGTTACGAAATCAGACACAAAAACGTACTTTCTCTGAATAAACAT
>NC_092208.1:7205977-7247959 GCF_043381705.1 Parasteatoda tepidariorum | reverse complement strand
ATTAATAGACTTAAGATTAACACTTAGTTCGTGAAAATCCGATCATTAGAACGAAAGTTATTCAGGGTTATATCTTTTTTTTTTTGCAGACTGTACTATTAATTTTGGTCGTCAAAAATTTGTATCCGAAACAAAATAAGCACCTAAGGATTTATCTCGGTCTTTCTGTAAAATCAATTCTGATCCACTAAGTCTGTCTAAAGCGTGTGACAAAAATAATTATGCATCGGAGAGTTAATCAAGTTTTTATTTTAATAGCAGACTATTCTCTACAATCAATTACAGTCAATAAACTGTGTTATAAAAATTAAAACATGCATTGGGAATTAAATCATTTTCTTTTTGTAAAAGCAATCCATAAACGCTAAAAGACGTCAAAATATTTTACTATATCATTCATGATTGTTACAGGCGACTAAAATGCGACTACTTGCAACTATTTTCGACCTGAGGCGACTATGGCAACTTTTTTGTTGTTGTCTGAAATGGCTAAAAAGCAACTATTTTCTGGAAAAGGAAACTATTGGGAGACTTTTCTGTGGTCCTAGCGATGTTTTTTTTAAGCATAAATTGACTTGACAACCTGCGGCCCATAGTAGCTTGAAAACGCAATAATAAATTTTTTTTCTCAAAAAAAAAAATTTTGAATTGCAAATTTGAGTCATCACTTTTTAATGCTTTCAATTTGCGCAGATTCCATTGTAAGTCTATTTTGTTTCTCGATCGCCTTTTCAACGGTTATTGCTATGAGATTCTGCATGATTTTAAAAAACCAAATTTTTAATACGATATTACGATGCGTGAGTTTCGAATTTGAATAATCACTTTTCACGATATATATACATGTGTATATTTGCTAAATCAATTATTGGGTAAACTGTTAAACTGAAATTTTTTTAGAAAAAGTATGTTTTTTTAATGAAAAAATATTTTTTGAATGATTTCTAGGGATTAAAAATATTTAAATTTTTCCAAATATACAAATTTTTTTGATATGAAAATTTAGCGCTAGAACACTAATGTTTGTAATAAAATTATCATATTTGCCACCAACTTGACCAAATGGATCATGGTATGTAACAATTAAGACAGTTAATAAAACTTTTGTCATATTTTTGTTCTTATTTAGGCAACTATTTTCATGCTTTAAGCTACTAAAAGCAAACTATATTGTTAAATTTTTTTCTTCTTTGGCGACCCTGCATTGTTCTTTAAAAATGAATGCAAGAAGAAGTTTATAAAATTCGAATTTTTAAAATTTAGATTAATTTGATAATTTCGTTTGAAAAGAAAGGAATCGTATGCAAACTATAAATTATCGATATGATGGAAGAGATTTCGCGTGCGAAATATCGTTTTCAAGGCTTCACTTTCACCTGCTGGCGTGCACCCGCTACTACGGGAATTGGAAAAATAAAAAAGTACATCGGAACGTCCAAGGTCATTGTCACGGGGACCAATTACTATATTACTACTCCCTTCAGATGACCGGAGAGTGTATGATTAACGATGATTCCAAGTGATTAGCCTTACGACGGGGGAAAAAAAAGTCGTGGGAATTTTTATGTGTGCCTCTAGGTTATGCATTCTTCTTCCGATTTAAATAAAAATAAATTAATTCGCCGATAGGTGGAGTTGTATGGAAGAACAGGATGTCATTTTTATCTGCTTTCGATGTAGATTAAAATAGGTGTATCGTTTGGTGGTTAGTAAACAGTTTTTATTTGTTGTTAAAAAAAAAGAATAAATAAAAAAAGAGCTTGCCAAGTGTCTAAGAGATGACTAGTTGTTTTTTTTTTTATGAATATTTTAAATTTGTAGTAGCGTTCCGGAACTAACGCGTTGCTTTTTAAGATCTGTTTAAAAAAAAAATGAATTCACAAGTTATTGCGAGTTTATTAAAGATTAGAGAGCGCTGCATAAATTTAATTAAAATTGGCTTCCTTGAAGAAGTTTTAAATTAGAAACGAAGAAAAAAATAGGATGGGAAACTAATCCATGGTATATGGATTTGTTTTTTTTAACAAATTTTAGTTGAGAAAAGTAACTGTCAGAATAAACACAATACAAAGGGAAAGAGCAAGAAGCTGTTATTCGTTGAGAACGGATATTTTTTTTTAGCAGATATGGTTTTGTATTGTTTTATCTGTATCATGGTGCGTAGCGTTTTTAAAAAGTGCTTTAAGGTGCTTATTTTCGATTTTTCTTTTTAAAAAGCCCTTAATGCTTTTTTTCATTGGTAGTTTTTTTAAAAGTGCTTAATTTTCCCTTTTCGAAAATAAGATTTTTGTCTTTACCACTTTTTTTTTTTAATTCCTACGATTAGTTCACACTCCTTATGTCTTGTTCAAATTTTCAAATGTTAATACAGTTTTTTTTATCCAAATATTAATTCATTAAATAAATTCAATTAATTAATTTTAGTTTTATATGGCTGAAATTTTTTAAATTATGTAACAAAAAAAGTAACTTAAGTAAAATGTTTCTTTGTTGACCTTAGTAGCAATTGACTTTAATATTTTTTTCTTCTTTTTATATTACTTGCTTCTTTTTAAAAGAACGTTAAGAATTTTAGGATTTTCAGAGAGGAAATTTCAACAAAACAATTTCCTTAGGTTCAGTGATGATTATTGTTAAAAGCTCGTTTTGTTTTTATATAAAAATTTCTCCTACAGAATAATTCACATTAAATAAATGGAATGTTAACAGATTTAATTAATGATATTTCAATGCTTTTGAATGCCTGTAACACAAATAATCTCATTAAATATTGGAAAAGTTTTTAAGAATGCTTCCCCCCAACATCACAAATCCGACATTTCAAAATATCATAGGAATGTCATTGTAAGAGATAGGACGGATATCCTAAGCCAGTGTTTCCCAAACTTATGACCTTTGCGTACCCTTTCTAAATTTTTCGTAACGCTGTGTACCACCAATAAAAAAATGAATGTTTTTTTTTTTTTTTACTATAAAAAATTGCACAAAAGTTAAAAATTACAATTGGCTGTTGACACCACTAATTATTAACTGTTAACTCTGCTAAAAATAGCCAATAGAAAAATACGTAATCGTAAATTTTCATGGCTAGCTTTGTTTTTAAATAAATTTTTTTTGAAATTTTCGTTTGTTGCAAGATATTTCGCCTAAGAACGCGTACCCCCGCTAAACTGTTCCCGTACCCCTGGGGGTACGCGTACCACACTTTGGGAAACACTGTAAGCGATAAGACGGATATCCTAAGCGATAGGACGGATATCCTAAGGGTTAGGATGGATATCCTAAGAGACAGGATGGATATCCTAAGAGACAGGACGGATATCCTAAGGGTTAGGATGGATATCCTAAGAGACAGGATGGATATCCTAAGAGACAGGATGGATATCCTATCTCTCGCAGAATTTTTTCGAGCTATCTGCGACACTAATATCCTTCCGCAAGAAACTTTTAATAATAACAAACATATATGTTACTAGTTTAAAATAACAAAAGAGCTGTGTTTACAAAATAAAAACAAAAACTATAAAATTTTTTTTTAATTGAACATGTAATGATTTTTCATTCCAATATTATGGGTGATATTCTCGCATTTTGTTAGGGGAGGGGGGAAGCACAAATGATTACCTTCTTCGCATTTCATAAACAATCTTCACAGTAAAAAAGATAATTAAAAACAATGAAATCCGCTGTAGTAATTGTCGAAAAAAAGATCGAAAGACGAAATCACGCGAATCGGACTCCTCAAATGCGTGTTTCGTTTCGAGATTAGGTTGTTGTAATAAATAATATCGTATAGAAAAAATATCAGATTTTATAAACTAAGGCGAAATCAATAGCAATAACTGCTGAAAATTCGATAGAATTATTGCCTTGAAAAGTAAATACTCAAAACACGATTCGTATTTTCCATATCGTTTGAAATATATCGGGATATTTAAAAAACACTTGAAAATCATTTTTTATACTGTCGAAACTACAATCGTAACATTACATCGATTTACGATACTATCGGCGTAAATTGAGATCGTCCAAAAGTGATTATCTAAATGCATGGTACAAATATTATGTAAATTTTACGTTCATTAGGTGATTTTACGTAAATTTTACGAAGATTGCGTAGTAAATTTCTGCAGAAAAGAAAAGCAAAAGTTTTTACTTTTCGAAAGAAAAATCATTCTTCATGAACTCTGTAACTTTCTGCGACAATGTCGCCGTGTCGCTGCAATTCTCCCACGTGGATGGATATATTCCAGTGAATGGTTTCACTGGAATACATCCAGAGAATATATCAATACATATGGAGAATATATAGATGAGCCCAGTATTTAACAGATATTTATTTCAAATATTTTATCATTACGTTCGATGATTGTACAAATATTTTATGCGAGAGTATTTATCAGGTGTGCAGGTGACAATTAAGAGGAATGTGAAGTATTTACAAAAAAAAAATAAATAAATAAAAATATACCACTGTTTTTTGCAGTAATCTATTGTACGTCAGAAACTACTTTGAAGGAAATACTGAATTTGCATAAATTTTATAACGCTAGTCATTCAGTATAATATGTTTGTACAGATGTAAAATATTTGTACAACAGTGAACATATCAATAAAGCAGTCAATACAAATTAGATAAAAGCATATAAAATAATGAATGGAAACATGATTTTTTTCTACGATATAATACTTAGAAGAAACATTTGTGTAAAGTTTGAGATTTTATTAAAATGATACACTTTAATTAATATTTTATACGGTACATTTAATATCGGGTACATTTTAATTAATATTTTATTTAATTATTCGTTTTTTATTTAATGTTTCATAAATATATCCTTTTTTTAAACGATTTTATTCTTATCGTTTCCTTTTCTTTCTTTTTTTCTTTTGACTTCATAGTTTGAAACACAAGGTTTTCGTCTTATATTTTTCTTTCTTTATGTTTGAGCTTTGAGACTGGCACCTCTTCACATTATTTTAATTTGTGGAAACTGCTTGAAACCCCCCCCCCCCAAGAAAAAAAATTTATAAAATAATAGCTGCCAACTGTGCTGTTTTTTATATATTTTCGAAAACAGCCTGATATCAGAAGAGTTTCTAAAAAAAAAGCCTTATTAAGGTAGAACTTCGTTTATTCCTTGCTTGAGTATTTCAATAAGCATTGCTGCTAAGTAATAAAATTATAGTCTGATTTATAGTTTCTTTCCGTTTTTACATATTCCAAAATTTAAATTTTTTTATTATTATTCAGAACTTAAATTTTTAAACCGTTTTACGAATATGTTATAACTATTAAAAATAGATTAAATACCTATTAATTCTTAATAATTAATATAATGAATACAAAAAATATTATGAAGAAGTTTTATTGCTTTTAATTTATATTTAGTTCAATGTTATTTATTGAATATAAAAATAACCTGTCCTCTAAAAAATTTTAAGCATTGTGTAATAGTTAGCATTAAATTTATGTTTCATTTTCGTACTGATTAGCAGAAACCTACGTCAGCGAGTGGTTGCATTACTTCTGAGATTGTTAAGAAGCAAAACTTTTAAAACTATTAAAATTTTTTAATCATTTCAAAACAAAAAAAAATTATACCGAAGAAAGACAATATTTATTTTTCTGATTATTGTTTTGTTTTCCTGCCAAGTTCCTTTTGGTGTGGTTTAGGAATTTCATTTAAATAATTTAAAGACATTTTAAATAGGCACTTACTCAGAGTCAGAACACTATAAATTATTATTTTTTTAATTTTCTTCCTATAGAATTAAAAGATTTTATTTTACTATTATCAGTTGCGAGTTAAACCTTTCTTAGTGATGTTTTTAATAAGCTTAGTATAAGCATCAGTTTTTTTCCCTCTAATTTTGGGTGAAGCTATGATAGTAAAAAATTAAAATTAAACTGAAAAAGAAAGTTTTTGTGTATAACTTAATTATCTTTATTATTTGCAAATTATACTACATGAGCCGTGGTGGCTCAGATTATAGAGCACACGCCTCCTAATGAGGTGACCGAGGTTCGAATTCCAACCATCGTCTTGAATATTTTTTAATATTCTGAAAATTATTTTATTTCACGCTTACTTCGTAAATTTTTTTTTTACCCATTGGAAAAATGGGTGTTGCTTTGTGTTTGATGGCGTGCGCACCTTATTTGGACGTCATCACACTTTTCCACTGTGTTCAAGAGTAATAGTAAACAGAGCGCATGCGTCGTTATTGCATGCGTTGCTATGGCGACCGCTGCAGTTTGATAATTTTTTTAGAATTCTCTTTTTTTTTCACTTTTAATTTTGTTATGCATTAAGTTGGTGAGTTTATTTTTCAGATATGGGACCAGAGAGATTCTATAAATATTTCTTGAGTTGTGAATAAATGAGAATTTCATCATTTGAACGATATTTTTGTTTTTATTGTTTTAATTAAGAATCAGAAATTCCAACCTACAGTTCAAACTGGATCGTTTTCAATACCTATCCAGGTGAATATCACAAATAAAGAGGGTAAAAAAAAAATTATACAACCATTTTGCGAATGTGTGATAGTGACCTGTGATAGCCAAAAGTTGATCTCAGTTTTTAAAAAAAAAATTAATTTTGAAACATTTTTATTTTTATTCATATTAATTTTAAAAATAAACTCTACCATAGTTTGAGAAATCCTCAAAAGAAATGCCTTGCAATCATATTTTTAAATTGTTTAAAATTTTCCATTTTTGAAAACGTGTCCAAATTTTTTAAAAAGTGGTCGCATTTTTTAAAATCTGGTCAGTGCTGAAAGTGTAACAGTTGGGCAGTGGATAAATTTCTAAATTTTGCTCTTTAGCAGGTAATTGGAAAGCATTTTCGTCACTATAAAAATTTTATTTATGCAAAGACTAAGAATTGATTAGTATTTGAAATTTTCAAACCTTTCAGATGTTAAGTTTAAAATTAAATTAAAGTAACAAAAATTGAAAAAAGGTTTAGTTGTTTTATTTCAGATCTATAATGGGCAACCACACTTTTTTTTTTTTTTGCAATATTGTGCATTTTAATAATTGTTGCAGTAATCAAGACCAAATGTGTAAATAAAATAAAATAAAATTAATTAAACAGATTAAGAAATAAAAATAGTAAGTTTATTTTTTTGACTTCACTTAAAAGCATTTCGAAAGTAGAAAGAAAAAATTAAAATATAATTATAATTATTTTTCAGCTCTTGCTGAATTCCCATTTTTAAATTATGTATTAGAAAACTTAAACTTCAATTACCTGTTTAACGAAGTATTTTTTGTTTTTGTTTTTTAAAATTATTTAGATAGTCTCACAGCTTATTTACTTCTGAGCCATTTTTATTTATTTGAATTCCTATGTATTAAACTAGATGAAACCTAACTAAAGATACTAATCTTATTTTATTGTGTAACAAACATCTAAAAAGTTAACGTGTGTAAAAGTTTATATAGTTTGGCTTTAAAACATCCGATTTCAATTTTGATTAAAACCATTAACCACGTAATAAAAAGAATTAAAGAATTCCACCCTTTGAAACTAATTTATTCAAGTCACGTCCGATTGTTGTATTGAAAACGTTTTCAGAGGTGGCAACATTAATCGCGTAAATATCTTTGAAAAACACCTCAACTCCGCAGAGATGTGAACTACTACTACTACTTTTATTCTAATGGTCCGAAGTCCATTATAATAAAAGCTAGATATAGGTATTTATTCTTTTATAGATCGCTTATCAGTCTTCTTTATTCTAAGAATTTTCTTGAATTAAATGAAGGACACGTAAAGCAGGAAGTTTGAAAAAAAAAAAATGCTTTTGATGCCAAATTGGCGAAATAAAAAAGGTGCGTGAGTGATCAATACTAATGAACGCGTTGAACAGGTGAGATGTCATTTAATAATTTCTTCTTTGGTGTCATCAACCCATACGTACAGATGCGGGTTGCAGTGAACAGTGTTTTTCTAGAGCTCTTTCGCCAAGGAAAATGAAAAATCAACATTTTAAGTGCTTTACACTTGAAACAAAGCTATAATTTTAAACTATTTATACCATATTGTCATAAAGAGTTATCTGGGGGATTCAGAACAGACAAATAACTCAAATACTTCAAAAGCTATTAAATTTTATTTCAGAAAATCGCCAATTTGGCGATATTTTTCCACCTAGTATAAAATTATCTAAATCTTCGAATATTTCCCGCTTTTTACAAATTTGCGTTGGAATTACTTTCTAAATGCTAAAAAATTAGATGACAAACGCGTTTCAATTTCACAAATCTGTGCCTTTTCCTCATATTGGCGTTTTGAGCCGTTTTCAAAATTAGCAAAGAGAACGTGAGTAAAGATAGGCTTAACTTTCGTACCTTCAACTTTGAGATATAATATACTGCATTTTAAAAGCTTCATTAAATTTGAATTAAGGTCATAAATCTGTGCGAAATTCGGAAGTTTTTATTGATATTGCTAATTTTCGTCTAGACGGAAAAATCCCGCTAAATTGACGATTATTATTTTTTTTAAAATTCGAGCTATTTTGTCCGTTAGGTAAGTTCTTCACAGCAAAATGGTTAAAATTCAATTTCAAGGGATTCAAATGAAACATAATTTTTTTTTTTATTTGACAAAAGAAGTTTGGTAAAGTACCCTTATATACTCAAGATGTTTTTTTCATGGGGTGGTTTTAAAAAGTGCTTAATTTTCCCGTTCAGAAAAGGAGATTTTTTTCCCCTTCACCATGTCAATTTTCGCTGCTTATTGTGCAAAAAGCGTGGTTTTCGCATTGTTCTATTCAACGTTTTCACAATTCATTCAACCGCAATCCATTTCGGTTTACCGGCGATTCGTAACTTATGATAGCGCCAATCATGTTGCATGTTTGATGAAATACTTGGGAGTGACGGTGAGATTCTTGCATTCTCGTGCGCTACTCAGCTGCATTTTGCAAAATATTCTCAATTTCAGGCTTCATTTTCCACAATCTGAAATTGAACCGAAAAATCTCTTGATCTTTTTTATTAAGGCATAGTCAAGAAAAAGAGTTTTTTTGTTGTTGTTGTCAGAAACTAGTAATTTTATCACGATCATGAAAAGCCTTCGAAAATTATTTTGTATTTCTTTAATGTATATAGTGCTTAAAAAGTACTTTAAAGGTGCTTATTATTTGTTGTGAGCTTTGATAAAGTACCCTTATATACTGGCAAAGTATTAATTTAAATAATGTTTAGGGATAAGATTTTTTAATGGGGTTTGCCTCGCACCCTTTTTTTTTTACACTTAGTTCATCCATGCAAGATGATGTTGCATTCTTTTTTGTTGGTTAACACGTTGAATGCCATGGGGGTCACCTATGACCGGCAAAGCCAAGATTATTAGAAACACGTAATTCGAGTAAATTTTTAATGCTTTCAATTTTTTTATATTATTATCGTTACTAAAATGGTTTGAATAATTTAATCCAATTTATACTGAGAAAATCATTTTAACCAGACGGGCAAGCCACGTGAAATTACCGTGGCATTCAACGTGTTAATATTCGCGGAGTATTTTGATTAAAATATTTAGAAATCCATCATGGACTGCAGAAAAGGCAATTCTGCTGTACATTCTTGATTCTTCCATGTTATATCTGATTTATAAAGTGGGAATAGATAAATTAGGGAGGGAAGAAAGTGCGAAAACAACCATAAGGTGGGGGGGGGGGGAGTCTATTCCTTGTCGTTCTGATGCTTATCACTTTAGCAAACGCCTTTTTATAATGGCAAGTTCAAAGAAGTGCAGAGCTTGCAACAAATCAAACATCTAGTTATCTATCCATTAGTATGCTGGGCGGTAGTCAGTCAAAAAAAAAAAAAAAAAAAATTAAAATGTAGAATAAAATTCAACCTTTTCATTCTGAGGATTATTTCGCAAGTCATTACTGTTCTGAAATTGTTTATTTTTTTTATTTCTCCTCCTGTTAAGTCTTATCAGTTCAAATCCAGTAGCATTTTATTTTAGCCAGATGTGTTGATATAAATGTTCGTTTGGGTGGTATTTTCGCCAATATTTATAACTATAACGTGGAGTTTTATTTTATTTTATAACCGTCGTTGAACAGCCGATCCAATTTTCGGGTTTACGACTACTTATGTTCAACAACGTAGTTTTTTAATTTTGAACCCAATCCAGAAGACAAGAAAATTCCCGGATCAAGCATAGGGAGAAATTTTCCTGCGTGGAGGACGTTTTAATGAAACTCACCCGCATTTGCGTTACATGGAGAGGAAGACCACGAGAACCTCATGCGGTTAGCCTGGTGGCAAGGGGACTCTAACCCATGATCCGTCTACCACTGAGGATATTTCACGTCAGCACTGTGGTCGGTGCAAGACGGATGCGGACTTCGTGTCGATCAGCCATCGCTGGGATTCGAACCCAGTTCACCTAATTGGAAGGCGAACGCTCTATCCCCTGAGCCATAACGGCTCAAACATGGAGTTTGAAAAAAAAATTTCCTATCCTTGAAAATTTTTAATTTACTTTTTATTCCCTGCTTCCATTTTAAAATAAAAATTCTAATAAGATAATGTCTAAAAAAGGATTCAGGAATTAAAAATGAATTAGGATATATAAATTTCATGTCTATCCTCGATATATTTAATTTACTTTTTATTCCCTGCTTCCATTTTAAAATAAATTCTAAAAAGATAAGTTATACAGTAGAATTCGGGAATTAATAATGAATTAGGATATATACATTTTAAATTATGTAAACAATTAAAACAACGATTGTTGATAGTTTTTAAACAAATGTTTATGATATGTTAAGAAATCGTTTAAGGGATAATAAAACTGTAGGAGCTGGTAAAAAAGATTTTTTAATGAACTTTTAACGATTGAGATAAATTTACATAATTTTTTTTCAAATCTTATTTGCACCTATTTTTATTTTATTTTATCATGCTACACGGAAGAAAAAAAATTAAAAAAATTAGAGATTATACGATACAACGTTTTATAACTTATTTTTTAAGTTATTCATAACTTGCTGTTTTCAGAAGTTGAAAAAAACATCCCAATTTGATTCCGTTTTAAGTTTTGTTTAAACTACATGAATGTAGTTTTCGTTGGATGTAGGATTTTTAAAAAGCGGTGATGTTATGAAAAAAAAAATTCAAAAAATTATGTAAAATTGGTTTTATTTTCGAGGACTTCTCAAAACCGGACAACCGAATTAAACAATTATTACATGCGAGCCGTGATAGCTTAGGGCAGAGGTCGCCAAAGTGGTCTATATAGACCCCCAGGGGTCTATTTAACATAAGCGGGGGTCGCTCTGAGCCAGGGGGTCGAATGGGGGTCGATCCGAACCGGAAGGGTCGATTGGTCGAAGGATTATAAGTATTTTTCATATATGTGATAATTAGAAATAAAAAAAGAAGACTTGGAAATATATACATGTAATCTTCAAAAATTGAGCGACGATTTTAAACTGCGTTTTGTTGATTTGGAAAACATTGGCATCCCTGATTGGATTATTGTGCCATTTTCTGCTCAAATTGAAAACGTGGACATCAACCTGCAAGATGAGCTTGCTGAATTATTATGGGGATTTGAAGCAGACGCTTTTTAAAAATTTAACAATAAGCAAATTTTGGACAAATATAAATATAATGCAAAAATATGACTTTACGAAATAAGACTTTACGAAATAGCTCAGCCATTTATGATGGCATTTCAAAGTTCCTATATGGTTGAAGCCGGTTTCATTCACGTAAATTCAATCTTAACTAAGAACAGAAATAAATTAAAAGTGGAGTTTCGAGGGGATTTAAGATTAAAATTGACCAATTTTGAACCCAATATAATGAGCCTTGCAAAAATAAAAAAAAACACCAGACACACCCATGTCATTGATTAAGAAGCAATAAATCCGTAGCTACTTTACTTATTATTTCTACTTACTTATAACTACTTATTATTTCATGAATATTAAGGTATTTATATTTCAACATTAATATATTTTTCATAAAACTATTGTTACACTATGTACTATTACTTTAATAAATGTTCAAAATCATGAAATAAATGTACAAATACAGTATCTAATAGAGTTTTATTTTAATTAACAGAAAATTACTTTTATGGGGGTCGATGGAGATTTCGAAAAATTATGTAGGGGTCGATGATCAAAAAAGTTTGGCAACCCCTGGCTTAGGGGATAGAACGTTTGTCTTCCAATGATTTTCGTGGTTTTCCTATCCATGCAACGCAAAAGCGGATTAGTTAATCCTCCACGAAGACAAATTTCTCCTAATAATTGCTCCAGGAGGTCCCTTGTCTTCTGAATTTGGTTCAAAATTACAAGGCTACGGAGTCGAACGTTAGTTGTCTTGAACCCAAAAAGTCGGGTTGGCTGTTCAACAGCGGTTATAAAATGAAATAAAATTCAGATAATTAGCCGTTGTGGCTCAGAGGATAGAGCATTCGTCTTCCAATGAGGGGCGCCGGGTTCGAATCCCAGTGATGGCTTGCGATACGAGTTCCGTATCCGGGTTGCATCCCCCGCAAAGCTGACGTAAAATATCCTCGGTGGTAGACGGATCATGAGTTAGAACCCCCTTGCTGTCAGCCTAACCTGGGGGGTTTTCGTGGTTTTCCTCTGCATGTAACGTAAAAGCGGGTTAGTTCCATCAACTATGCCTCCACGATGACAAATTTCTCCTATTACTTGGTCCAGTAGGTCCCTTGTCTTCTGGATTGAATTCAAAATTACAAGGCTATGGAGTTGAACATTAGTAGTCGAAAACTTGAGTGGGCTGTTCAACGACTGTTATCAGGGTCGGATTAAGCGAACGCGGGGCCCTAGGCCATTCTAATTTTTGGGGCCCTTAGATTAATTTTTTTTTCTCGTATATTTTTTATTTATTCAAATATGAAAGTATTTATATATCTTTTCACTAAAGAAAGCATATTTAAAATTAAAATGAATAATAAATTAAATTTTGCTTTATTTTATTAAATTAGAACTAAAAAATAATCATAACATTTTTTTTAAAAAAATTAAAAAAAATCATTGTTTTTCTTAATTTTTTAAAATTTATTTTCAAAAAATTCATTTTAAGGGGGCCCCTAATCATTGGGGGCCCCAGGCCTAGTCTGGCCTAATGGGTAATCCGGCCCTGACGGTTATGAAATAAAATAAAATAATTACATGCAGCAAGAACTATACTTTGAGTCAAAATTTGAAGTATATCGGTTGATGATTGTTTTAGTAAAATATAGAGAAAGAACGAGGAACTTAGTTGTGAGTAAATTGCGTTTAAAGTTTTGTGATCAATAATCGATATAAATATATAACATTTTGTAACTAGCAATAATGCATCAGGGTATTATTATCCATACGATGATTCTTCATTTTCAGCAGTTTCAAGTTGCTAGTCTAGCCCTTCTTTTTTGCCGATCTACCCTTATAGGACACCTCTCATAAATGTTTCATGGTGCGTAAGCGTTTTTAAAATGTGCCGAAAGGTGCTTATTTTCGATTTTCGTTTTTTAAAAGCCCTTTAAGGTACTTTTTTCATTGGGTGTTTTTAAAAAGTGCTTAATTTTGCCTTTTCGAAATATTTTTTTCCCTTCACCATGCCGATTTTCGCCACGTTTAATGCAAAAGCGTGCTTTTCACATTGTTCTATCCAAAGTTTTACAATTCATTCAACCACCATCTATTTCAGCGTACGATCAGTCTATAGCGTATGGAAGCGCCAATCATTTTACATGTTTGGTGAAAACTTGCGAGTCTGCATGTGCGTTTACTGAGCTGAGTTCGGTGAGATTATTGTATTCTCATGTGCAACTCTGCTGCATTTTGCAAGATATTGTCAATGTCAGGCTTCATTTTCCGCCCTCTGATATCGAACCGGAAAATCTCTCGATCATTTTATAATGACTAATATAATCCAGAGAAGAGTTATTTGTCAGAAGCTATTTATTTTATCATGATCATGTAAAGTTTTTGAAAATTATTTTGCATTTTGTTAATGTATATATAGTACTTAAAAATATTTTTTGAGTACTTAAAAGGTGCTTATATTTTGTTGAGAGATTTGGCTGCGCACCCTGTGTTTTGAGTCATATTCAGTTTGAATATATTCTTTGGCTTCTGGGCCAACATTTATTTTTAATTGTTTAAAAGCTGTTAACCACTTTCATTAAAACTTACTACCGCTATATAAGTTGCAATTTCAACTATTTATATTAAAAGTACCCTCATTTCTTTTTCTTACGTAACCTAAACAAATTACTTCAACAAAATAGTAGTTATTACATGCCAAAGAATATAAAATAAGTTTTCATTTCAGTGAATTGCTCAAAACTAGTCAACCGAATTAAACGAATAATAAATGCAACAAAAACTCTATTTATTGAAAACATTGAGTCATTTATTATTTGTTTATCACTTATTATTTAGTTTCCTAAATTTCTTCCGGTTTTAGGAAGATAGTTATTGTTTACATTCAGCCATCCATCCATAGTCTTATACATAAACAAATAATAAAGTCCATTGTCCATAAATATATTCCAAATAATAATCCATAGTTAACCTAATTGAACAAATAATAAATGCAACAAAAACTCTATTTATTGTAAACATTGAATCATTTATAACTTGCTTATCATTTATTATTTAGTTTCCTAAACTTCTTCCGGTTTTAGGAAGATAGTTATTGTTTACATTCAGCCATCCATCCATAATTTTATACCTTAGCTGTGACTTACTTAAATCGTGACTTTTAACAATCGTTTCTGAAACAGAATGTCAAGAAATGGATTAAAAGAGATTCGAAAATAGAACCTCGTTTTTCTAAAATGGAACAAAAATATTACTGGCTACCTTTTCATAGCCGAGGCGTCACCCGCTGCCGTAATAATGTTCTTTTCTTTTTTGTTCCAGGTGCTCTTTCTCTGCCCCGATGGCCCATACAATCTGATAACAGCAACAGCAGGCCTGGGAGTTCGGTGCAGCTTCACCACGCCGAGGACCAGCCCCAGTCGAACAGGCCGCCCTCCACTTGCAAGTCTGTGGAACAGCATTTACTCACCACGTGCGTAGGCAGCACAGCAGAACTCGGTAAGCACGCCATTCCATTTGCGAACACGATAAAGTCTTCTTTAGCAGATCGTTTTGATCTTTATCACATTGGCGAGAACATTTTTCATACTTGGCTACAATGATGTGGGACGTGGGCTTCATTATTTATTTTGCGCATTAAAAGAATGAAAACATGATGTGGCGTTTAGAAACTGTTGTGAGAAAAGTGCTTTAATGAGTTTTTCAAATTCTCTCATGTTTTCCTTCTCTTTTTTTTTAAAAATTACATTACTGAAAGTCTAAATCTGCTTTTCTTCTTAAAGGTTGTTCCTTAATGATTTTTCTCCTATCGAAATAACCCAGGAAGCATGTAACCTTAATGCAACCTTGTCTCGGAATTTAATTTTTATTGTCACGAAAATGTTCGTACTAAAAACCTTTCTTTCAATAAAGCAAAAATATTGCAGTTTCAAAACCTTTCATCCTAAAAGGATTAAAAATATTATTTTTGAAAGCTTTTTTTAAAAAAAGTATTGTCACTTAAGTCCATTATGACGTTTTAGCTGACGTCACACTAGCGATAGGAGCATTGTCCATTAAAATTTCAAGACAATGTGGATTTTAGCTGATGAGCATACAAGACTTTGCGAAAAGAAACCTTATAATTACCTAGATTTAAGATTATTTTCACCTTGAGACTTTATTAAGAAAGAATAGAATATAGAATATTATATAGAATATTAGAATATATAGAACATAGAATCTATAATAATAGAATATTATTATAGAAAGCTTTATTAAAGGATTTTTTTACGCTTGAAGACCTTAAGTCAACCTCGATTTAAGGTTTTTTTATAGAAGGTTGTTTTCCAAGGTTTTAAGATAGGGTAATGTGGGTAGAATAGAGCAGATGGTCACAGATCTCGCTTTAAGGTTAGAAGGTTTACACGTAAACTGCATTAAAAACCTTTTTTAGGTTTACATTAAAGGGTTTTTGCTGAGTTAAAATAAACCTTATTTTGCTATCTGGGTAAAGTTCGCTGTTTAAATGCCGTATAGAAAGCAAAGATATAATTTTAAACTACACGTACTATTCAGCAGCAAGAAATTGATTTACCCTTTGGAAACACAAATAGCTTAAATATTTTAAAAATATTATTAACTAGCTGCCTAAGGCGGCCAGCTGTCCGCCACGCTATGTTTCTTGGACCCTAGCACTGCTAGTAGAGACACGAACCTCTTCTAATCTTCTTTGACGTTCCTCGGGTGTTTCTCAGGCCCTAACACTGCTAGTTGAGACACGAACCTCTTCTAATCTTCTTTGACGTTTCTCCGATACTTCTTGGTCTCTAGAATTGCTTGTCGAAATTCGGTCATGTTCCATCCCTCTTTGACGTTCCACAGACGTTTCTTGGGCCCTTCTTCTTCTTTGAGAATCTCTTAATATCTTTTTCTTTGACAAAATACAAAGTTTTTTGGAGGGCGGTTCTGCCATGTCAGTAATCGGGTTTTTAAGAAGTCAACGAATACTTTAGAACAACAATTACTATGAAAGCAAATCATGAAACTTCAATATTAAAATCTAAGTGCTTACCTGCAAACTGAAACTTTCTGAAAATAACTAATTACATTCAATAAAAACTGTTAAAATAAAGAATAGAAAAACCAAAGAGATCCAAGGTAAGTGTGATCGTTCCTTCAAAAACAATTAAATTCCTATTTTATATACTATATAGCTACAACGCTTAAGAAAAAAAAACTATAATGTTAAATACATGAAAAGAACACGAAAACGAATTAATTTTTTATGGTATCAATTTCTATTTCTATATAATTTTTTATGGTATCAATTTCTATTTCTATATCGCTACAAAAATTTTCGTCTTCGGTTAAGAAAAAAAATAGAGTGTGGAAGGAAGAAGAAAAACTTATTATAGCAATTATGAACAGCGACAAATATTGAGTATTGAGTATAGTTAAGTGCTGCGAGCTCTCTGCTTATCGCTTATAGCTCTGCTTTTCCGACAAATATATCAAAGCGAAGCGTTCTATTTACGTATCGAATATGTTGCCACATTTTTAATACGAAAGTTAAACTTTTCTCCACTTCGATAAAAATAAACTAATGTGAACCTTACAATCAAATTATTAATTCCTTCGTATATTATTGGTTTAAGTTGTCGAAAATTAATATTTCAATTGTAAGGTTCGCATTAGCATAAATTTATAAGAGTGGAGAAAAGTATATGTTAAAAGTAATATGTTGAAAAGTATAGTAAAGTTAATAGTTTTTTGAATGTGGCTTTTTGAAGACGAAAAAGCATAGATTTTCTTACAAAATGACTGATAACTAAAAAACTAATCCAAATTTTTGAAAAAGGAAAAAAAAAATACTTCTTCATTATGTCAAAACACAATTATGTGCCGAGTTTCGTGCCTGGGCGAGGCTTCTGGGGCGATATATTGTGATTACAGACAGACACACACACAGCCGCGTTTATTATTATGTATAGATTTTTTAAAAAATCGACAATTTGGCAGGATTTTTTGACAATTCCGATTTTTCGACAATTGGAAATCTTTAATGTCATTAAATTATTATCTATTGTTGAAAAATATTTTGAGCTTAGACAATGCAGAGTTGAAGTAACTTTTCAAACATTAAAACTGGCTAAAGATGAACAAAACTTAACAATCAGGAATAACGGTTACAAACTCGCAACACTTATAAACATATTATTCGCTAAAAAGAGTTAATTCATGTGACGACAGAGCCCTCGAAAACAGCTACACTGTGAAAAATATTTTTTGTATCTTCATACCATAAATACACTAAAATGGTGTAGTGCCGAGCTTTCAGAAATACCAAGAATGTTCTTTTACACTTCTTGATGTAAAATAGCTACCACCATTTTTGGTATTCTCTAACACTAATATTTATAATTACAGTAAGATAAGATACGCATAAGAGACAGTAAAGTTATTTTTACGAGACATTATAAAGTAGGAATCATTAATTTAGGATGCACATATACACTAATTCTTCAAGCGAAATTAGTTTGTAAATCAAACATACGCGTAGTTCAGAGAGGCGAATTAGGCTTAGGCGATTAGGTTAAGGCGAATTCGAATTAGGCTTAGCAAAGCAAATAAAAATTCTTAAAACGAAATTAGTTTGTAAATCAAACATACGCGTAGTTCAAAGAGGCGAATTAGGCTTAGGCGATTAGGTTAAGGCGCATTCGAATTAGGCTTAGCAAAGCAAATAAAAATTAGACGTTATAAAATTATTTAATACAGTTTACAGAGACTTAAAAAATAAAACATGAATACCCAACTAAAAACATACGTATTTTAATGACGAACTTTAATTTCTGTAGTTACAAAGCAGTATTGATACTAAAATAAATGCACCCCAACTCGTAAACGATTGTAAGCACAATTACAGACGATATCCAAAAGCGTTCCAACATTGGAATTTTTGAAAAGTAACGTAAGAAGGAAGGTAGAAAGTGAGAAAGTTTTTAACGTAAGGATTGAAAGACCATGATCTTGGTTTAAACTTTTTGTATTTTAGGTGTTTATAGCTTTTATAAGCCTTTTGAATTGTATATGAAAGCTCGATTTAGTGTTGACTTAATATTCCTTTACGCAAATTTTAGGGTTGTTCAACATGAAATTCGAAGAGATGTTACACTACAGTTTTTACAGTGTAGAACAATTTGTAACGGAGTATTTAAATTTAGAACTCGGTATTTCATTACATATTTTTTTAAAACTTTTATAGGTCAGTATTTAACCATAGTCTAATAGCGACAATAAAAGTTAAATTTGTCTTTATTTCTCAATAGGTAAGAAAAGGCGGGAATAGTAATTTTCTTTTTAGAAGTCACTGAAATATTCTTATTTAGTGTTTTTATTATGATGCATTGTTTATAATGACCCGCAGTTATTTCAATAAATTCATTCTTACCGTTGAAGCCAGTTACTTAGGTTATTGTCTAGAGGTGGTAACAAAGCTTAAAGGGATTAATTTTCCGATGTTTTATAGTGCGTCTTGAGATTAAATTATGAAATTAACAATCATGCAGAATTAAATTAATACATTCTCTAGTTTTATAGTCGAAATAAAAAAAAAGCACTCGAAACGAGAATAAAGAGTAAGGCATAATTGCGATTTCTGAATGAAAATTGAAGCTTTCAAAATGGCGGCCAATGTTTAGTTTTTCAAATAGTAGTATCGAAATATTTAACATCCTTACGAACATCAGATTTAGATTTTAAATTTTCGATAGCAAATTTAATGGTAATCACAGAATAAGCTTAGTGTTGAAGATCTTCAAATTGATTAAATAACATTGATAAAAAATTTAATCAAATTCAAATTGATGAAAATACATTGAAAAATAATTAACAATTTCACAACAGATGATCACTAGGCAATATAATTGATAAAGAAAAAAATCAGATTTATATTTACAGAACATTAAGTTAGTTTTAACTCAAATAATGATATTTTTATCATAAAATGGTATTAATTGTTTTAACTTTTTATCTGAAATACCTACAAAACTGTGTTTTTTAATTTAACGCATGAGGTTTTTCTCTGCTTTATCTAATTTATCACTCAGAAATTTAGAAAAGCTCTCATCATAGTTTATAGAATTATCATAAAATCTTTAAATCCGGCTATCATATTTACTATTTTCTAATAAGATAACTTAAAATACCAGTAATAAAATAATACTTAAAATACCAGTCGTCATCAGATTTAACATTTTTTTTCTTCAAATTTACAGTGAAAGACTTCCGAAGTTCGTTTGGCGATTTCTCAAAGTCATTTTGCTAATTTTGTTCTTTTTGATCTAGCCAAAGTGAGTCCTCAAACCTTTTATATCACACTTGAACCAATAACACATATGGTTCGATCCTCGCTAAATGGTGACTGATGCACGTTAAATCTGTCGAGTCTCAAAGTCCTCCATGTTCCCACAACAAATCAATACCTCTGGGGGTACTGATCCAGGAGTTTCCTTGTCTTCTGGATTGGTTCAAAATTACAAGGCTACGGAGTTGAACGGAAGTAGTCGTAAACCCATGAAATTGGGTCGACTGTTCAACGACGGTTATAAAATAAAAATAAAAAATAACACATATGTTTAAAAGAAATTTATTTAAAAAGTTTTTTTCCATCGTACCCAGGCAGTCGCCTTAAATAAGCTACTCTGTTGAAAACGAAATCCTAACTTACGGAACTCTTGTAATCCTTCCACGGAACCCTAGGGTTCTAAGGAACCGTTGTTGTAGAGGCACTATATTTAGTTAATTAAAGTTCATAAAGCAAATTATGTGCTATTGCAGTTCACTATTTTCAATAACACTACTTTGAACCACTGTTTATAGTGGACTTATTGCTGGGTAAGTGTCCAAGATGGTTTTACATTGATGAACCAACATAATCTTGATGGTAAGCATTAGTAATTCCATCATGGACCATTATATTTTTGATGATTACCAACAAAAGGAACCATCACCCCAATGTAGGAATTCGGACTGATTTATATGATGATCCAATATAAGAATAGCAACTTGTTTTCATGGTTTGTTCCAATCAGAAATTTCCATCACAGTTTCTTAGAAATCAAATGTTAAAACGATCACGAACAACCATCATCCCAATGTAGGAATTCGGACTGATTTATGAGGGTCCAACTTTTAAAAAAAATTGTTTTGATGGTATATTCCTGAGAACCATCAAGAATTCCCATTAAACCATCATGGAAATGTATAGTTCGAACCATCATGGACCATCACAGATCGTTATGAGAATCAAACTTCTCTTGATGGTTAACCATCATAGTATTAAAGTAGCATTTTCCATCATGCAATGATGGAAGTTTGTTGGCATATCAAAAACCAGGAACGCATAATGGAAAATGTTGGATGGTGGTGACCATCAAATGATGTCGGACCATCATGAAACACTCGGAAATCAATATAAACCATCAAAATGTTCTGATGGGACCATCAGGAATTTTGACTTGGGTAGACTGGATAAGACCTGGATTTTTTAAAGTGAACTTAATTTGGTACTTTAGTTATCTATTTTAGAAAATAATTTCACAAATGCTTTCGAAAATTAATCTACGTATTCTAATCTACACGCATCACAAATGTAACTACTTTAATGTTCTTTGATAAATGTCGTGTCCGCCATCTTTATTAAATGAGGGAGGGAGAAAAAAATGGCTGCTACTACAAGTACCCAATAACCTTAGATAAAAGATTAAATAACTGATAAATCCCGTCAGACGTGATAGACGACTTAACCTTAATGGAAAGTCAGAAGAGATCATTAGAGGAAAAGTCATGCTTTTTGTTAAAGAGTTATGAGTCTAACCATTCAATTATTTAGATGCACTCAGTTTTATCAGTTTTGATTCGATTTTGATGTCCTAAAGGGTATTGAGAAATTACTGAAAATTTATGTTGCATCAATGGAACGTGTGCCTTGAGTTATTTCAATTAATTTTATGATAAAATAATTGAGATGTTATTGCATTTTGACGTCCATTCTTTTTCTCAAACGGGCAATCAAGGAAGAAAAAAAAGATTTTAGTCGAACTTGTCTTGTGTGAGGACAAACGACGTAGCGTAATCGGATGAGTAGAGATTATTTGGGTTCCGGACGGATATTTTTATCAAAATATTTTCATAATGCTGTTGTACTTTTCTTTTAATATATTTATATAATTAGAACCCGCTCTAAGCATTCGCCACTTTTCCAAATGCGATAAAATGCGTTTCGCGAATAAAATTGTTTTCAGCGAATGATTTTTTCCACCAGAAAGAAATTAGAATTGCATTAAAATGAATTTTTCTAAACAAATCAGTACTTACTGTAATCAAATAAAAATTACTGATTTTTTTTTTATATCCGTCGTTGAACAGCTGACTCAATTTTTGGTTTTACGACTACTAATGTTCAACTCCGTAGCCCTGTAATTTTGAACCAATCCGGAAAACAAGGAAACTCCTGGATCAGTATCCCCAGACGTATTGATTTGTTATGTAAACATGGAGGATTTTGTGACTCGGAAGATTTAACGTGCATCAGTCACCATTTGCAGATTCTCTGTGTAATAAATGGTGATTGATGCACGTTAAAATCTGTCGAGTCGCAAAATCCTCCATGTTCCCATAACAAATCAATACCTTTGGGGGTACTGATCCAGGAGTTTTCTTGTCTGCTGGATTGGTTCAAAATTACCAGGTTACGGAGTTGAACATTAGTAGCCGTAAACCCAAAAATTGGGCCCGCTGTTCAACGATGGATATTAAAAAAAGAAACAAATCAGTACTTTTTATTTGATTACAGTAATCTTCGGTAGATGCGCCACATATTCTATTAGAATTAGGTCCACATAATTTCGTTATCTTGCAACCATGTCACCTTTTTTAACAATACATCTCTAAATAACTAAAAAAAATTTTCACTTCAAACACATCAGAATGACTTAATATCATATGAAATACAGCAGATTTCAGCTCAGAAATTGTATAATTTATTTCTTTTATTTTAAAAAAAAGTTATCTGTTTCAAAACATCTCCTCATAGAATAAGCTGTAGTAAGCAGCTGTATACTTTCCATCTGGAAGTAGAGCAGGTCAAGAGCTCGAGATTGTTGTTGTTGTTTAAATTTTTAAGGCATCATCCATTTATAAGGCTATATTAATGTAGAAATAAAATATGTCTGTATAATGCTACGATTTGAAAACGCTTTCTTAAAAACCAAATTAATTTAAGAAGTTGCACGTCTTACTAAACAGCTTAAATTCCTTTTATGAATCAGGTGATGTTTTGCGTAGAGTTGTGCAGTACTATCAGCACAT
The DNA here is from genome assembly GCF_043381705.1 of Parasteatoda tepidariorum. NCBI lineage: Eukaryota > Metazoa > Arthropoda > Arachnida > Araneae > Theridiidae > Parasteatoda > Parasteatoda tepidariorum. The sequence continues at coordinate 7,224,994 of NC_092208.1, read as the reverse complement.
GACTTTCGTAACGAACCGCTGCAGTCTCGTCTGGGGTCCTTCAGCACTGCACGCCCTCTACTACTTCATGAGATGCTCCCAACTTGAACACGCCGACCATACCAACCACAGAAGTCCTGTGCAAGAGCTTGTCTATGAGAGGTAATACTATTGTAGCTTCATTAAAATACTTTTTGATGATATCCTACAGGTTCACAAATGGGTACTTGCATTTCAAGAAGAAGACATCCAACTTACAAGTATCCCATTGCACCTGTTCAAAATATTGGTACAGTTAAACTGTGGTTACGATGTGTGAGTTTGCATTATTATTTGTAATGTGCCAAGCTGAACTATACTATTAACCTTCAATTTATTGTTACTAATTATTGCTTATTCTTTCGATCATTTAATTATATGAATCATTAAATTTGCTGTTTGCTCGTTTAATACTAATGGTTTCATTTGAACATGAATAAGGTATGGATGCAACGCAATTCGCTATTAAGATTGCAGAAAATACACATGTTACTCGTTCCTGTTGCAGCAAATTTGCGCTGTGTTATGGTTTAATTTGGACTGAAATGTGGTTAAATTTAACACTTTATTAAAATTGCTGCAAATTTGCATGATATCGTGATTCGATTTGTACAGAAACATGATTCAACTCGACACTTCATTAAATTGTAGCAAATTTGCAGGATATTATTGTTTAATTCAAACAGAAATATGGCTTTTTTTGAGCACCCCATTAAGATTGCAACAAATTTGCATAATAGTGTGATTCGAATTAAACAGAAACATGATTCAACTTAATACCTCATAAAGATTGCAACAAATTTGCACGATATCATAGTTCAATTCGAAGAGAACCGTGGTTTTGATTCAACACCTCATTAAGATAGCAAAAAATTCCGAGAGAATCATAGTTTTGATTTAACACCTCATTAAGATTGTAAAAAATTCAAAGAGAATCATGGTTTTGACTTGACACCTCATTCAATTTGAATGGAAACATAAGCATAAATCGTTTCAACTTAACACCTCTTAAAAGATTGCAAAAGATTTGCACGATATCATCGTTCCATTCGAAGAGAATCATGGTTTTGACTGCACACGCCATTAAGATTGCAACAAATTAGCATAATAGTGTGATTCGATACAAACAGAAACATGATTCAGTATAATACCTCATGAAGATTGCAACAAATTTGAACGATATCACTGTTCAATTCCAAGAGAATCATAGTTTTGATTCAACACCTCATAGTTTTGATCGCACAAAATTCGAAGAGAAGCAAAGTTTTGATTTAACACCTCATTAAATCTGCGAGAAAAAATAAATCGAAGAGAAAAATGGTTATGACTTAACACCTCATTCAATTTGAATGGAAGCATCAAACAATTCAACATCTCCCTTAATGTTTCATCAAACTTGCGCGTGACATTGTGGTTCAAGATATCAATCTAAAAACGATTGTACTTTTAAAGATCTTTAAACAGTGTTGTTTTGTTGCTAAAAATGTACTGGTTTTTCTTTCAGACCCTATTTAGTTCTGCCTCCTCTCATTGAGTGGGTGAGAGTGGCCAGTGCTCATGCCGAACACAGGAGGTCTCAAGTAGTTGATAAAGACGATGTCATGCAAGCTGCTCGATTACTTCTTCCAGGTGTCGACTGTCCTGTCAGAGAATTCGGGTGAGTCTGAGTATTTAAATTCTTCTAGACTCATTTCAAGAGTTATCTTACACTGAAAAATCAACCCAGGGGATAAATTATGTCTCTCATAGTTGCATCAGACTGAAATATAACACCCAAATTAGAAAATTATAGGTGTGTGGCACCATTAATACTCAACTTATGACAGAGATTTTTCGTTGTCCAATAAATGGTTGACCGTGCAAAGCTGAGCACAGACGGCGCTAGGATCTAAAATTCGTCGTCAGGCGATATGTAATCGGTAATTTAAAGAAAACTCCGAACTACAATACATTTTATTTCCGTTGATAATATAATCAATTTTAGATTTCTTAGTTAAGTGGGAGGACTATAAATGTAGATTTTATTTGACACTACCAAGTAAAATATAAAACAACTTTATTAACTTCTGATCTAGTGGTCGGATTGTCGCTCAGTTTTAATGGTTTGGGGGCGAGAGTTGTGCAGTTGGTATTTTCAGTTATCATCGAAAATCAGGTACAGAAATGTGCTTTCCCTGAATAAACATATAGTTTTCGTTTATTGAAGGATTTGATTCTTGACTCAGGGTAGCCGCATTCAGAAAAATAAGGTCGTTATAGTTTACAGTTTTGTTTCCTTTATGTTGGTTTCACTTTTTTCAAGCTAAAGAGTAAAAAGAAAAAAAAATCGCATTTTTAAATTTTTAATTCTCAAGAAATATTTGATTCCGTACAGATGTTTGATTTTTTTTTAGTTGAAAATTACAGAGGGAAAAATGCTGCAAGAATTTTTATACCCTATAATTTAAAACTTTCTGATCGTAATTATGATAAATAATGTAAAAAAAATACTAAGTAACAATGAAAATTTATTTTTTACATGGATAATACCCGCGGATAAGCAAGTCATATAATTGAGTACAAAATTTATTTGAGTAATTTTATTTGGTTTTTTAGCGATGTCGAGTTCAGAGAAAACACGTTTTTGTGTCTGATTTCTTTACTTCCGCACAACATGGTGTGTCGCGCTTTTGAAAAGTGCTTAAAGGTGCTTATATCCGATTTTTAAAAGCCCTTAAAGGTGCTTTTAACATTGGATACTTTAAAATGTATTTAATTTTCCCTTTTCGAAAATGAGATTTTTTTCCTTTACCATGTCAATTTTTGCCACGTATTATGCGAAAGCGAGCTTTTCACATTGTTCTATTCAACGTTTTCACAATTCATTTAACCACAATCTATTTCAGCGTACCTTTGGTCGATAGCGCATGAAAGCGCCAATCATTTTACATGTTTGATGAAATATTTGCGAGTCCGCAAGTGCGTATACTGAGCTGGATTCGGTGAGATTATTGCATTCTCATGTGTGCAACTCTGCTGCATTTTGCAAGATATTCTTGATTTCAAGCTTCATTTTCCACCCTCAGAAATCGAACCGAAAAATCTCTATCATTTTTTAACGGCCAATATAATCAAGAAAAGAGTTCTTTGTCAGAAACTATTTTATCATGATCTTGTAAGGTCTTTGAAAATTACTTTGAATTTTAAATTTTAATGTATTGCTTAAAAATATTTTTGATTGCTTAAAAAGTGCTTATTTTTTTGAAATATTTGACTACGCACCCTGGCGCAAATATTTTTGTATATTTTAAGGTTAGTCTCTCGAATCTTTAATATTGCATCTTACAGATACCTTGAAAAGCCAATCATTAGATCAAAAGTTATTCCATATTTCATTATGCGTGCTGTACTTTCAGCAAAAAATTCTCGATGATGTTTAAATGTGTGCAATTGTCATTGATCAATATAATTGATATTTCGTCTTTTAAGAGAGTATTTTCACACATTGCATTTATACGGAGTTAATTTTGTAATTAATATTTGATGTGTTTTCCAGAATCTACGATGACCGTTTACACTGCTGCAAGAGGTCAGACGATCCAGAATGTGCCAGAATGTTAAAAGTTGAACTGGCTTTCCGTATGCTGGCCAGCGGAAGGACAGATCTCGTACCACATGCTCTCCAACTCCTACCTCCAAGTCATGTAAATACATTTAACGAACAGGGTTTGAGTCCCCTTATGGTGGCATGCATCCGTGGGGACGAAGCTATGGTCCATATCCTCTTGGATGCCGGAGCTGATGTTGATCTGGAAGTAAGATGGCTTCTATAACAGTTTGAACGTAATACACAGGTGTAAGAGAATCTGCAGAGTTGATCGATTATCTCTAGAACTACTGGATCGATTTTAATGAAATTTGATATGTCCGTACATTGATACAATACAAAACAAATAATCTTTCAACAATTGTAATACAACACGCATGATTGTGCTTAACACTCGTTGGAGTCGGAAGGTATGAAATTGCCGCAGGAAATGATCAACTGCCTTATTTCAAATATGAAATCACACTGCAAGGCTTGTATAGTGCGGCTCTCAGGAGAACTCCTCCAGGCACCCGTCTCGCGTTATGACGGCTTCTATGGTTACGTGGAAAAGTCACTTCGAATAGGGTTGTGGGGTGAATAGTTTTGTTTTAATCTTGGCATAGGTCGGAGTCAGTAAACAAATCGACACTTCCTTTCCTCCATTTCACCCCCATTAGAAATGTGCTCTCGCTTGTTACCATAGTAGCAGACAGCTCCAGACTTTTAGTCTGGAGGAGTTCTCCTCAAAGTGGCGTTATATATGTGTAAGAGGGGACCTTACCCCCTATTTTTTTTAATTTTATTTAAACGACTTAAAACTCCTCATGCACCACAAAGTATAGCATGAGGCTTACACTTTGTGGTGCATGAGGAGTTTTAAGTCGTTTAAATAAAAATAAAAAAATAGGGGGTAAGGTCCCCTCTTACACATATATAACGCCACTTTGAGGAGAACTCCTCCAGACTAAAAGTCTGGAGCTGTCCCCTATTAACTTATTGTTTTTGTTTACTCTTCTGTTTCATACCTTCTGACTCGGGTTACGCATGGTCATGCGTGTGCATTACAATTGTTGAATGATTATTTGTTTTGTATTGCATCAATGTTTGTACGCATCCAATTTCGTTAAAATTGGTCTAGTAGTTCTAGAGATAATTGAGCAAGTCTGAAAATTCTCTTAATTTTTTGCACCCATGTAGAATGTCATGCTTGTTTTTAAATGAATCCTGACATTATACGCTATTTGTTTTGAATGTCATTTATTACAACATTACTTTTTATTCCTCCCATAGACTCCAGCTTCAAGTAGTGCGTATCCATGCGTCAATCCGGAAACTCAACACTGGACAGCTTTGACTTACGCAACAACGCACGGGCATTTGTCTGTCATAAAGGTAAGGAAGCTTTATTTCTTTAAAAGAAGTAATATAATTTTTTTTTTTTTTTTTTAAATTCAATTCATACTTAGGTCAGCAAAGAAAAATTTTATTTTATTAACTTTTTATTAAATAATTAAAAATTTTTCTCCCATATAAGACTAAAATTAATTAATGAATTAATATTTTTATAAAACTGTATTAACATCAAGTATCATCCACATTATGTACAAAAAAAAGTATTTGTACTTGAGTGGATGAATTAAAAGTATTTTATTAAGGATTGAATATTTGAACAAGATATTAGGGGGAGTGTGAACTAACAGTAGGAATTGAAAAAAAAGGGGAGAGCGTGGTATCAGATAACTATAAAAGTATGAATTTGGTGGCGTGGACCACGCGTACTACCACGTAATGCTCTATATTGAATTTATCTCACACAGCGAATATAAAATAATTAAGTATTTAAATGCGCGCAATAAACTATTTTTTGTTCAAATAGAGCTATAAGTTAGAAATGATCACTGATATTATTTTTAAGATATGTGAAAAACTGAATGGCTTATAGTAAAATTTAAAACAATGACTAACGCTTAACCCAGGGATGGGCAAACTTTTTTGGTCGAGGGCCAAAAATCAAGAAAATTTTTTTTTGGTGGGCCAAGGTAAGATCTTCAAAATTTAAGAAGGAAAAAAAAGCGATATACAAGTTTTAATTTAAATATTTAGTGGGATGAAGGAAATTGCGATTTCAATTCTAAAAGTTCCTTATATTAAGGTTCGAAGTGAGATGTGCTTATTTTAAGGAACAAGGCTAAATCCTTTTCTGTTAGTCTACTTCTGAAATAATTTTTTCTAAGGTTCATAACTGAAAACTCTTGTTCACGTATATAAGATTAAGCTAACATAGCACTGATTTTCTGGGCGTGAAATTTTAAATTTTGGAAACTAGCTTTTGGTAATGATTTGTCAAACTTAGGCATATTTAGAAACAACTGCTTCAGATGATTGTTAGATTGTCCGCTCTTTGGAGCGTAAAATGCGCAGTCTGCCAAATGTGAAGTACAATTTACCTATATTAGATTCCATAAGTCAGCTCCTCGAGAAAGACAAACGCTAGTTGGAGCCAATCTACGGCCATTCTATAAAGAACTTCTGCTTTCAGCATTTTACCAATAGAAGCTGTCTGTGCTAACTATATCCTTCAATTTATGTTTTGTAGAACAAAAATAGAGAAAGTAAAAATGTCATCAGTACTTTGTTAAAAAAGGAAAAACAGAAATAATTTTAAACATAGTCGACAATAAAATGGATGTATATTGTTTATATTTGCCGCTGATCGGCAAATAAAAATTCTATCCGCGGGCCGGATAAAATCCTCCGGCTGGCCACAGTTGGCCCGCGGGCCGTAGTTTCCCCATCCCTGGCTTAACCCATCAGATAATTCCATTTCGTTTTTCGCTCTTCCCTATTTAATGAATAAATTAATATTTGAAAAAATCTGTATTAACGTCTAGTATCATCCACTACAAGTTTAAAAAAATGTATTTGAAGTTGTGTGGGTGAATAAATTGTATTTTATTAAGGATTGAAAACTTGAACAAGATATAGGGAGAGTGTAAACTAATAGTAGGCATTGAAAAAAAAGTACTTCATTCTGTTTATTTTAAATGTACAATTGTTTAGTATCCGTTGTATATTTAATTTCATTGTTTGTACATTGTTTGCAGCTTTTGCTAGAGAAAGGAGCTAATGTGGAAGGCGGAGCTCGGCTAAGCGAAGAGAAAATCACAGTCACACCTCTTCAACTAGCCGCGGCATCAGGTATTTATTTTATTGAAATGTATGGTTCATAGTTTTGTAAACAGTGTTAAGCAGCACTGAACAGCCTATCTTACAATGTACTGTTTCTAAACCTTGATATTTTGAACTTCACTCAGATGGTCGGTGGGTAGGTAATTTATTTACGTCGCACCAGTCAAAAATAAATTTCGTTAGATTTACTTAAATGTAAGATTTGAGTTTGAGAACTAGAATCGTTTAGTTAAGCTTAAAAAGAACACTAATTTTCATCAAAAAGTTTTCGTGTTGGTCGTAACAGAGAAGACGGAGAGGGGAAAGTGGGAAAAACCCGATCTTGTCGATCTAGATCAAATTTCGATCTAGATCAAGAGCAGCTGATTTTCGCACTCTGTGAAATAACATTGTTCACACAAAGGACTGTCCATAAGTTCGATGTTGTTCCAAAATTGCATTTAATTGAATTGCGTTTCTTCGGAGAAGCGAGATTATGACATCGTAGTGTAGTTTTGGGAGTTGATTATGTATAGCAACCTGCATAGCAGATCTAATGTTCAATGCAAACTATTTTATAACCGTCGTTGAACAGCAGACCCAATTTGTGGGTTTACGACTACTAATGTTCAACTCCGTAGTCTTATAATTTTGAAGAAATTTTCCTTCGTGGAGGACTTTTTTTGATGGTACTAACCCGCAAATGCGTTACATGGAGAGGAAGACCACTATAAGCCTAACGGCTAAGGGACTCTAACCCATGATCCGTCTACCACTGAGGATATTTCACGTCAGCACTGTTTTCGGTGCAAGCCGGATGCGGAATTCGTATCAACCAGGGGTCGATGCGATTCGATTCCGGATCACCTCATTGGAGGGCGAACGATCCATCCCCTGAGCCATCGCGGCTCTGTTCGAATTATTAAAGAGAAAAACGCTTTTCATCTTTCATATATTTTCAATTTTTGACACTTATGGTTCTTCCTAAAAAATTCCACTGGTATCATAGGCACTGTTTCAAAACATTTTAGAGCGAAATTTATAGCTTCATTTTTATAATAGTTATTGTTATAAACTATAAGCACATGTTAGTTTCTTAAATGCAGAATAATTCACTACAGCGGTTAAAAAAGTAAAGGAAGCTTATGGGCATATCATATGGATGAAAATTGTACAGTAATCCACGGTTGGATGCGTCATACTAGGAGCAGTTAACTGCTATGAACTGGTTGTTGGTGTGTACTTGAGCTCTTATTTTTATGTATCTAAATCATTTTAGTTTTATGTTTTCCAGTAATTACAGTCAAGAACTACATTCAAATAACGACAAAAATAGCTATTTTATCGTAATTTACTGATTTGATAATCAAGTAGTTCTGCAAGTTGGTTTCCAAATTGTAAATTGCGATAAAACAGCTACATTTGGGCGTATTTAAGTATAATTTTTTATCTATAATTATTGAAAAATATTAACCTAACATAAAAGTTAGACAATTTAAATAAATACAAGTACCCTTTAAAGTGCGCGGGAATGTGTGGTCCTTAAACGATAAGCGACCTCCTAGCGGCGCGCGATGACATTTCCGATCATGGGTCCGTTTTTAAACTTTATGATGTTCTCTTTTATCTCATTCAAGTCTCTAACTGCTATACTGAATGTACTTATTTCCTTTTATCCCTTCCAAGTTTCTAACTGCTGTACTGAATGTATTTATTCCCTTTTATCCCTTCCAAGTTTCTAACTGCTGCACTGGATGTACTTATTCCCTTTTATCCTCTCCAATTTTTTTATTACTGTACTGAATGTGCTTATTAATTCTGTATGATAACTAATTTCTGGAATTCGGCTGTTGCAGGGCGTTTGAAACTAGCGGAATTGCTATTGATGCACGGGGCTCATCCATTCCTTTCTACCACTCTGAGGGACACCCTGGCCTACGGGGGTGCTGCTCAGAGGGGCTGCTACAGTGCCATAGCGGTTGCTGGTGCCCACGGACAGCGCACCATGCTCCACTTGTTACTCTCTCACCCAGTCACCAAAAGCAATAAAGATGTTCTCTCTCTGGAAGAGATACTGGCAGAGGGCGCCTCACAACTCACATGTGACAGGAGAACGAACAGGCTGCAGGTGAATACCTCTAAACTATTCATGTTTATAATTTGCCTCAGATTGAGGAAATCTCCGAAGCCAGGAAGGAGGTTCAATCGGTTCACAAGCTTTGCTTTGTGCATGTTTGTGAAGGGTTATTCTGTAATAATCATGGGTACCATTCTAACTGCATGCGATTCACGCACCTGCGTATTGCTCTCGAGATAGATGTAGAACCTGATTGGTGTGGTTTTCACGGGAGAATATTTTTCACCAATTAGATTCTCGTGTTAATTTCAACAGCGACCGGAGCTGCGTGAATCGCATGCAGTGAAAATGACCCTTTAGCGTTCCGAACGGAGTACGTCATGGCACATTATCTAATGCAAATTAATAATTCTAAAAATCTGACTGCATTCGATTCACGCACCTCCGGTCTGCTCTCGAGATAGATGGAGAACCTGATTGGTGTGGTTTTCCGCGGGAGAATATTCAATCGAGATTCTCGTTTTCTTTTGACGGCGACCGGAGTTTCGTGAATCGCATGCAGTGAAAATGACCCTATAGCATTCCAAACGAAGTATGTCTGGTCAAATTATCTAATGCAAAAGCTCCACGATCGGAGATCTCTTGCACTTTTCTGAAAGAGGGAAAAACCTTTAGTTCATTTTCTGAAAAAGGTGCAACTGGGAATAAATGTAAATATATATATTTTTAAAATTTTTGTCAAAATACTGTGCTCACGAGGGCCTTTTAAACGAGGAAAAAAAATCAAAAACACCACTGAAATCGATGCAGCACCAATAAATATGGGACAAGAAATTATCAAATTCTGTTCGACTTACGAGGGTAGTTGAAATGTGATTAATTGCCTGATGAAACTTGGATTTATTGCTAACAATTAAACTGGTTTTATTTATATTCATACCGCTTTTTTCACTGGTGATTCGGCAGGTTTCTATAGAGTTTTTGTTTTTTTCTCCTCGTTTAATATTAATTCACTGCTTTTAATATGTATATTTTTTCTGACTCCAATTTTGACAAGAATTATAAAAATCTATATATATATAACTAACGGAATAACGGAACTTAAATAGAGGCTGGTACCTATCTTTTAATAACTGACACTTTTCCAAATGTGACATTTTATTGTTAAACTGTTCCTTAGTATTGTGAATCATTATATTTTTTACCGATAATGAACAGTTAAAATAGTAATAATGTGACCATTACACTTAAGAAGAATATTGTCATGTTAGTAATGATATCATTAACGAATTTTCAGGTTGTTCCTGTGTCTGTAGATGATTTGAACAAATCTTCAACAAGTATTCCTTCCTCTGAAAACAATCAAGTAATAAAGTTGACCAAAGCCCAGTTGAAATCACTCCAAGAAGCCATGTATCACTGTGCTGAAAATGGACATATCGATATTACGCTCGATTTGAGGAACATAGGTAATACACGTGTATTTAAGCTTTGCTATTGCATTATCTTTAAATTTCGAAATAAGTAAAAACGAAGGTTTTTAGTTTTCATTTGCCTATGATAAAAAATGCTGTGTATCACGGTATATCATAAAAATTAAATTAAGACGTGGCTTGTTTTAACATCATTTATGAAATATTGATATTTTAGATACGGAAATATCAATATCGGTATGGATATTTTCAGTTCAGTTCTTCCTTTCACTACAGTATCAGAGATGTCAATATTTATCGTATTTTACGCCTGCTTTAATTTTCAATGGTTATCTCCAAGTACTGTGTAACGTTCAGAAGAACTCCCCCAGACTAAAAGTCTTGGGCTGTCTTCTGCTATGGTAACAAGCGAGAGTACACCTCCAATGGGGGTGAAATGGAGGTCGATCTATGTCAATATTATGACAAAAATTTTCAACCCACACCCCTATTCGAAGTGAATTTTCCTCCTAACCATAGTCTGCCACAATGCGAGTCGGATGCCTGGTGCAGTTCTCCTGAAAGTCGCACTATATTTTATTTCGTATAATATATCAGTCGTTGAACAACCAGCCCAATTTTGGGTTTACGACTACTTATGTCCATTTCCGTAGCCTTGTATTTTAAGAATCAATCTAGAAGACAAGGAAACTCCTGGATCAGTACCAGTGGTATAATTTGTTGTGGGAACATGGTGGACTTTGTAACTCGACAGATTTAACGTGTATCAGTCCCCATTTACTACACAGGGAGTCTTAGACCGGCAGGGATCGAACCCACGAATTCTTGGATCGAACACGGTTCGAATTAGGATCGAACACGGTTCACCTCACTGGAAAGCGAACCCTCTATCCCCTAAGCCATCGCGGCTAAAAAAAGCCACGTTATATATTTATTTTATATTTTATAACCGTCTTTGAACAGCTGACCCAATTTTGGGTTTATGACTATTATTGTTCAACTCCGTAGCTTTGTAATTTTGATCCCAATCCAGAAGACAAGGGAACTCCTGGATCAAGTATTGGGAGAACTCTACCTTCATGGAGGACTTTTTGATGAAACTAACCAGTATTTGCGTTTCGTGGAGAGGAAACCACATAAACCTCCCACGGGTTTGTCTGACGGCAAGGGGACTCTAACCCATGAGCCGTTTACCACTGAGGATATTTCACGAAGCACTGTGGTTGGGGGAATTCGTATCGACCAGCCATCACTTGGGTTCGAGCCCCGGTTCACCTCAGTGGAAAGCGAACGCTTCATCGCCTGAGCCATCGAGGCTCAAAAGCCGCACTATAGGAAAAGTCCTTTGTTTGCTAAATATTAATTTTTGTGGCAGGTGTGCCGTGGACATTGCATTGCTGGATGAACACTCTAGCGATGGCTTACGAGATGCAAGTCGAACCAGTGATTGACCAACTACTGCAAGACTATCTGCAAGTTTGGCCCGAGGATTGCAGCTCACAGTTTGTTGATGAATGTCTTCCTCTACTTTTCACCATTTTTAGACACAGCAAGGTAAAAGCATATTAATCATTTAACACTTTTTGGCATGACTGGATTAATAGTAGTACAATCATTCTGTATTTTTTTTCTTGTCCAATCAGAAGGAAGGTACAAGCTTGTTGTTGGCGGACATATTCTCTAACTGTTACAGCAAAGAATCTATCAAAGAAATAAGAAATGTCTCTTACATTGGCGGTGCTAGAATAGGTTAGTGTTTCATTATTATTTCAATTCCTATTATAAGTTCACGCTCTCCCTATATATTGTTAAAATTCTCAATACTTAATAAAATACTTTTTATTCATCCATGTAAGTTCAAATACATCTTTTTAAACTTGTGGTAAATGACACTTGATGTTAATACAGTGTTTTTCATTAATTCATTCAGCTTTCATTAATAAAATTTAATTATTTAATAAAAAGTAAATAAAATATAAAAATTTTTCTTGTTGACATAGGTAAGGAATTGACTTTAATTTTTTTTATTCTTATCTTACTTGTTTTTATAATTGGAATTCTTGACTTTGCAAGCTTCTTTAAAAAGCTTAATGTAAATCGTTTTTGTTGCCATAGCTTTTCAAGGACACTTAAATTTGGCAGTATTTTCTGGTTTCATCGAAAATTCTTCCGTTTTTGCATATTTTAAGAGCTTCTAAAGAAATCTCTATCGAAATATATTTTCCACAAAGCTTAATTAAATCAGTTACGTTCACGATAAGTTACAACCATTTGAAATAAATTTGGCATCTGTAGTAATTCAAAATTTCAAATTGAACATAATTTTTCTTATAATTTATGTTTTATTTTGATTTGTAATGGCCATTAATGTAACAGCCTATTTACATGCAATAGAAAAGCATATTTAAATTTACAGGAATCGAAGTTTCTAGGTTTCTTTTTTTGTGAAAAAGTATCACTGTAAAAAATGCATAAAATTTTTTAGCAGTCGCTACATTTTACGTTTAATATTAGTATTTCAATATAAGTATGAGCAATAATTTGATAAAGCTACTTATACTTAATGAATTAAATACGTAAATTTGAAATTTTAAAGGGGTTTATTTTAAAAAATATGAATTTTGTGAAAAAGCACTTTTTTATAAATTTGATTTCATTCAGATTTTAAAACGGCGTCGAGTTTTACCTGGTTCGGCTCCTGGTTATTAGCGTGACATAATTTTTATATTTTGTGATTAAATTTCTCCCAGTGACTTAATTTACACAAAGTGTCTATTATTCCATAATAAAGAACTAACCCCCCTCTTCATTGCCGCTCACTAACCCCGATTGTTGGTTTTATTATTGTTTCTTGGCAAAAAGCAGTTTTTCAACTTAAGTTAAAATTATTCACTTATATGTATTAAAAGGAATTCGCGATCGCAACGCTCGAGTACGCCGTCTAGCGGGAGCCTGTAAATATCGGACATTAATTTATCACGTTTTCATTTAGTTCCATCGAAATCATTGACTGAATCAGACGCCATTTTTTAGCAGCAAATAAGAAACAAAATTTCCCTAAGGAAAAGGCCGAAGAACTTGAAAAAAATCTCCAGAATATTAGTAAATCTTTCAGGAACAGAACACGCCAAACATTTGAAGAAAAATTCCTCAATAATTTTTAATTTCTATTATCAACAAACTTGCAACTGATGACTTCCGATTTCGGATACTGTTACAGATGTGTGTATTAAGGTAAAATGCATTTCTTCTGTCTTCAATTCATTACGAATTAAAGTGAAGTCAACATTGCTTTCGTCATTCCAGTGAATAAATATGAATTCAGAACATACAGAATTGTAATAGTTATAGCATATTCTTCTTCGTTATAGAATAGTATATATTTCTGTATCCATATAATTCGGAAAACAACAATAAAAAATTATCCAAGTTACTTGAAATAGTGCCATTTGTGCTGATTCTTAATTAATTTAAATCGTTTTCTTGGTAAGTTTTTTTTAATTTTGAAAGAATAAGTTCAACTAGAATTCAGCTATTCTGTTTTTAGCTACATATTCAAATTCATATCAATTATAAAATTTTGCTGTGTAGTATGTTATCTAAAAGTAATGAAGGTATAAACTATGTATCTATTATTTGAGAATAAAGTTTTCAAACAAGGAACTTATCATTTTGGAATTCTCCGGGAATCATAAATCAGGTAAGTGCAATGATTTTTACAATAAAAAATTTGCTTGTAAATATTTTTTTTTCATTTGATGATGGTTCTCTACAGAATGGTTTTTTACGTCTGATTAAGAACTATAAGAATAATAAAAAAAGAAACAATATGAAAGTTTTTATTTCAATGTTAATAATTCTTAAAATCGTTTTTTTTATCCTAAGAATTCTTTATTTTCCGTTTTTTAGTTTATAATTTTTTGATAAAAATTGTTCTCAAAATACTTTTGAAAAATTAAATGGTATAACATTATGTGTTTATGTATACTTCTTGTATATTCCAATGTTTGAAATAATATGATTCAGAAAAGTATGGAATAAAAATTCGGTACTTACGACGTATTAACGCCACCGCCGCTACAGATTTGGCGGTTTTTAAGTGCCGCCAATCTACACTTAAAATTTTTGCGACAGTTCATAAAATAAAACACTTTATTTAAAATCAAAATAGTTAATTGGATTTCGGTGGAAAATGAGCCGATATAGAGTTTAGCATAGATTCAAAACAATCATATCGCCATATGAACTCTGATGAATAAGATTCCAAATGAAATAACATTTCCAAAACGTACGTTTGCCAAGATAAAGTTTTATGTTGTGGGAATTGGTACATTTTCGTTTTTTCGGTAAAATATTTCCCTCCTGAAAAAATAAAATTGCATCTTGTTTTGTTTTTGGCAAATCCCAAAGACGAATATTCGTAGCACTAAAAATGGCGACAAAAAAGAATTGTTTTTTTGTTTTTGTTTCGTCAGCATTCTTTATTTTACGTTTCTTAGTTTCTAAATAATGATTTTTATTGAAACTTGAAATTTTTTGATAAAAATTGTTGTCAAAAAACGTTGTTTACAAAATTAAATTTCATAAAATTATGAGGCTTATGTATACTTTTTGTTCATTTTAATTTTTGAACTAATATGATTCTTAAAACTATAGAATGTAAAGTTTAAATGGGCCTTTCATGTTATATCATTAAATTTAGTAATACTATTTCTCGGGCATTAGGTTTTAACTCTTATAAGAATATACATATTTTTTTCTGTTAATGTACAAATATTTTTCCGATGTGTTTTGGATATTCCTTCTCTAATAAAAAGAGATACCATTTTGTTTTCGGTTGTACAAGAAAGAAGATCAAGCATTTTTCTTTTTTAAATTTAATAAGCCACATTAAAGAAGGAACGTTGCAATGCTACACGCTACATTAACGACGTCTCCAGAGTAACTGAATGACGGTTCATATAGAAATCGCAGGTATGCGTCTCATACAACAACGCCCCCTATAGTTCGTTGCGATCGCGAATTCTATTTGCTTACGCTTGTGCCTCCACTTCCAACGTCCAAATATTATTATCTATTTAGTATTATAAATATTTAGATCTATTGGTGAACAGAAGTACTTTTTTTAAGTTATCATTTGTTAAAGTAACATATTGTTATGACAAATTATTGTTATATTGCTGAAACAAATTTGATGAATTCATAACCGTAATTTAATATTTTCGCTTTACAAACTGGCGGATATATTAAATACTATTTTTGCTTGCATCTCATTGTACATGAAGCTGATTTCTAAATCATTTAACAGATCTCTTTAACTGTTATTTATAACAGTTGTTATTCGCACAACAATAATAATTGTAAATTTTGACCACCTTTCTGAATAACTTTATCTTAAAATGTAGCGCAGAATTACATAATAATTCATTGCATGCGTTGCTATGGCGATCGCTGCTATTTAATAATTTTTTTAGAATTTTTTTTTTTCACCAGCAGTCATTCTTAATGTATTTACATAATAATAATTCAAAGTATTTTTATATTCTTTTTTGTTATTAACTTATAATGACTGTCTTGGCGGTGGTTTTAATATGAATATGAATACTAAAGAAGGAAGGTGACGCCTTGAAACACGTACATAGGCAGGATTTGAAAACCAATCCGACGACAAACATCAATTGAGACAGTTTTTGGAACCCACGATTTGAAATGTTGTGGCGTTTATGGGAGTCAAACCAGGAAAAAAAATGACCAACTGTTATGGGTACTGTTGTAATCGTAATGAAGCTGTGGGGATGGTAGCTATCGACAATGTCGACCTTCATCTATGAAAAGGTACCCCAACATAGAATCGAGATCTTATATACATTGTTGATGCTACATTATCCACCTCCTCACGCTGTTGCTACTCAGTCTCGATCACACACAACGTCGGCCTGCATACACTCGACTGCTAATGGCAACACAGGAGCAACCACGACTGTGAACTTAATACAGCTCTCACGATCAGCAAAAGTATGGTTATCTTAATACCGCTCTCCCAGCTTTTCACAAAACAGCAATGAACCAACTAGTGGTATCCGTTCATCGAATTCTAACACACAAATAATTCTGGTGGGGAAGTACTGTAGTGTGTCTACCACTACAAATTTTTTTTTATATATACTTCCTATTTGTATTTATTTTTATCGTATTGCATTATAATGTTAAGCAATTGATACGCGAACGTAAACAAGTGCAAACCGGTTTCAGTCGGGTAAAAACAATAATTCTGTATCGTATCAACTGATAATTGAGAATTTACATGGAATCTTATAGTACGTCTAATAATTTGGACTGTAAATACAGAAATATAATGAATGTTATTATCTAAATTTCTAGATCCAACTTATGTGAATAATCCAGAGATGTCCGACGTCCAGTTCCGAGTAGAGGGTCGGGTGTTCTATGCTCACAAAATCATCTTAGTGAATGCCTCACCGAGATTTAAGTCGATGCTCTCCACAAAATTCTCAGAGGGAGTTCCTCCCGTTGTGCAAATTAATGACATCCGATATGACATATTTCAAGTAAGTCATTCATCATTTGATTAACGGTGCATTATTAATAAAAGTGTTACCATTCATTAATAAAAAAGACTCTTCATTAAGCGTTAATTAATGAAGCCTAACGCTTAATGAAGACTCTTCATTAAGCGTTAGGGTTAATTAAAGGCTAATGATAAGGTTAATTAAAAGAATACTATGCATGTTTGATGGTAGGTGGTGGATGATAAATGGTTGACTACAGATGTGTGATATAAGTATATATTGTCGAAGCCTTTTCGCCCAAGGGAGAAAATAAAGGCCAGAGAGCCTAAAACTTGAAGAAAGGCTTTACTCTTAATACTTTATACAAATTGAAAATAATTGAGGTGTCCGATAACAAGAAAATTGATGAATCAAAAACAACCTAATCTTCAGGACCATACCAGGGTGCGTAGCCAAATCTTTCAACAAAAAATAAGCACCTTTTAAGTACTTTTTAAGCAATATATACGTTGTCAAAATGCAAAATAATTTTCAAAGACTTTACATGATCATGATAAAATAACTAGTTTCTGACAAAGAACTTTTTTTTTTATTGATTATGTTTTAGTTATTATAGAATGTTCAAGAGATTTTTCGGTTCGATATCAGAGGGTGGAAAAAGAAGCCCGAAATTGAGAATGCAGCAGAGTTGCATATGAGTGTGCAATAATCTCACCGAATCCAGCTCAGTACATGCACATGCGGACTCACAAGTATTTATTTCTTCAAACATGTAAAATGATTGGCGTTTTCATACGCTATGGAAACACAGGACGCCGAAATGGATTGTGGTTGAATGAATTATGAAAACGTTGAATAGAACAATGTGAAAAGCAACCTTTTGCATAAAACGTAGCGAAAATCGACAAATCTCATTTTCGAAAAGGGAAAATTAAGCACTCTTTAAAAACACCCAATGACAAAAGCACCTTTAAGGGCCTTTAAAAAACGAAAATCGAAAATAAACACATTTAAACTCTTTTTAAAAACGTTACGCACCATGCACATTATTGAGACCATCAGAAATTGAATTTTAAAAAATTTTCTGGTATCAAATTGACGCTTAGGAGAATGCCATACTACGGGAGAAACTTTTAATGGCAAATTTTCTTTCACCTTTAAAATTTAAAAGAAAGAAAAAGTGAGTACAGACACACTTAGAGAAAGCAATGAAGTTTCAATTACTGAAAAAAAAAATCAAAATATCGAAATGAAAACAAATTATTGGAAGAGAACTTCTCCATGCCGAAATCCTAAGTTATCTTCTTATAATTTATTACTCATTGGCAAAATGAGTCTTGGTTCGGGTTTGATGGCGTCCACACACTTTTCAACTGTGTTCAAGAGTAATAGTAAACAATGCGCATGCGTTGCTATGACGACCGCTGCTGTTTTTATTTTTATTTTCACTAGCAGGCATTTTTAATGTATTTATATAATAATTTAAAGTATTTTTAAGCTCTTTTTTATTAACTTATAATTACTGGCTTGACGGTGATTTCAATATAAATATGAATGTTGAAGAGGGAGAAGTATTTTGTGACGTCTTGAAACACGTACATAGGCAGGATTTGAAAATCAATCCGACGACAAACATCAATTGAGACAGTTTTTGCGACCCATGATTTGAAGTGGCCAATTAAAAAAGAAAAAGCATTTGACCAATAGGTAACCAGTAATCGTAATAAGGTGATCACAACTTTTTTGTTGATTTTTTTTAAGCTAAAATTTTTGCAATTTGATTAAGGTTCATTTTTTAATTTTATTTTGACATTTTAAAAGTTTCTTTTCAGTATTGGAAACTTCACGGCTTACTTTGGGTTCGTCTGAACTCACTTTTTCCATACTTTAAATTAGTTATGAGAGGTGAAAGAGAATTTGCAACGAAACTTTTCTCCAGTAGTATGGCGTCCTCTTAAGCAGGTTAGCTGGAATCTGAGCAAAAAAAATTTCCGTCCCACTAGAAAGTTAGGACTTTGGTTAAGAATTAACGAATTTTTGTTGAGCTTATGATACTTATTTAGAAAGATATTTTATCAGGGCTCGAAAAACAGCCGGTCCGCCCGTCCTCGACGGTCAAAAATTCTCCGCGGACAACGAATTTCTCGAATCCGACGTCCGCGCGGACGGCCATTTTCCCGTTAATGTTCGTGATACATTTTCAATTTTTGTTATCTTACAAGA
>NC_092208.1:7175391-7203018 GCF_043381705.1 Parasteatoda tepidariorum | reverse complement strand
ATCTTTGCTTTGCTAAACCTCGAATGCTTCCCGCTCCCAGAAATGGGCGGTATTTAAAGAAATAGCTAGAAGTGGAAGTTAAACTTCCTAAAAAGCCAAAAGAATCCAGCTTAAGGAGCGAAATGAACTGAGTTAACAAACCCCTTAAATTTAAGCATAATTAAATACTAACGGCGACCGTACAGTAACTAAAAACATGTGTTGACATCAAAGGTCGCCGACAGCTTTTTTTCCAAGAAAAGGAGTGTCTGAGGAATGTGCAAGGAGCTTCCTGGGGAAAATGTCCTCATTGCGCTAACGCGTTAAGGGGCGAGAAGAAAAAAGATGAAGACAATAAAAACTGAATCAAAAATTATAAATTAAGCCGAAAAATTAGTATTTTGATTAAATAAAACGGGATATTTAGAAATTAGGCTGTGACTTAATGTCACAGAAGTAGAACATGCTCTACTATGGTTCAAGGACTTGGATGATCGTTTACACGATCCAAGCTCAAAGCAAAACAGTTTCCATCAATCTTCGTCCAAGTACTTGGATCGTCTAAACAGGCCTATAAACTCATGTAAGTATGATTTTATAATGTTGAATATGAACAATGCGCAGTTTTTTCATCAGACTAATCAGTGACATTCAAGAACTTGGATAGTAATATCCAATCTCTTGAAGAGAGAAATTCCTCCAATTTCTCGGATTCAAGAACTTGGACCTTGTAAACAGGCCTTAAGACTATTTATTTGCAGACTTAAAACAAGCCTATTTATTTGCAGTTGATGGCTGCGGCGAGCTTCTTCCAACTGGATGGACTTCTTCGATTCTGTGAATCACGAAGTTCTAAATTGGTAGATCTGGACAACGTCGTCTCCATGTACATCCACGCCAAAGTGTACAACGCGGTCTACCTTTTGGAATACTGCCAGGGTTTTCTTCTGCAGAACATGGTGGCCCTCCTCACCTACGACGACAGCGTCAGGAAACTGATATTCGGGAAGAAACTGCACAACCACGACGTACTCAGCGGACTTCTCCTGACGCTGCAGAACAGGATTAGAGAAAAAACACCGGGAAACAAACCGAGTGGTAAGAGTTGAAGAATTGCAGGTTTTTCTTAGAACATTGAGGTGTGCGTGCCATGGATTGAAAAAATGCGATAGTGAATTTGTATAGTATGAAAATTTCTGATTTCTTTTTTTTTAAATGCTATGTTTGTGTATATATTGATGTTAGTCATTTTATTGACGAATCCCATGTGTGAAACCTCAGTAGGAAATTAATATTTATACCTAAAAAAAAAAAATCAAGTAAAATAGCTATTTTCATAATGCATGAATTTTTGGCCTTAAACAAAACTTTTTCTATAGGCTTTGCTATTGAAGATGTGATTTATTTGCCAATCTTTTCAAAAGAATATTAAAAAAAAAAAAAAAATTTCAAAATTGTGGTTATTGATTTCGAGGACTCATTTAATAACTTTTTGAAAATATGTGAATTACATATTCATGTTTCGAAGCAAACTCCTTTTGTCATAATTCATTTCTGAGCCGCGATGGCTGAGAGGATAGAGCGCTTGCCTTCCAATGAGGTGAACTGGGTTCCGCATCCGGCTTGCACCAACCATAGTGCTGATGTGAAATATCCTCAGTGGTAGACGGGTCAAGGGTTCGAGTCCCCTCGCCGTCAGGCTAACCATGGGAGGTTCTAGTGGTCTTCCACTCCATGTAACGCAAATGCGTGTTAGTCCCATCGAAAGTCCACCACGGCAGAAAATTTCTCCTAGTACTTGATCCAGGAGTTTCCTTGTCTTCTGGATTGGGTTCAAAATTACAAGGCTACGGAGTTGAACATTAGTTGTCGTAAATCCAAAAACTAGGTTGGCTGTTCAACGACGGTTATAAAATAAAATAATTCATTTCTGTATTCCACTTTTCAAGCCTGACATTATTAAAGTCGTCAACGTAGTTTAGCAAATTGTTTCAGATGCAATAAGTCTGCGAAAGTACGGTGAATGTTTTATCTACCCACTATAAAAAATTGCTAAAGAAAGATAAGGTTTAAAGATGAAGTCATTTTCACAGAATATAGAATTGCATTTTTGCAGGTTGAGGTTACTTCGAAACTTATTATTAAGTTATTTTCAAAATATTTTCAGCAGTTATGAATAAGTCCTGGAAATTTACCACCGCATGAGATAAGTGTGAAATCTTTCAACTATAAGAACCCAGGTTCAAATCCCACATTAGTCAGAAATTTTTCTTTGTGTTCGCATCTATTCCATAAAGTAATTTTCACAATGTCATTTGAATTTTATGTTCGTAACGAAAAGATAATTGGTATGCAGGGTGTTCTGTTAATGCCGCTATTAATGTATATTTTTAGAATCCTTGTCAAAAATAAAGGTAAAAAAGATTCATGTTTAAAATTTAATTGAAGAAGAATCAAAAATTGTATCGAAATCTTACAGATCACTATTAAGGAAAGCAGTTACAAAACTTCCGGTTAGAACTTGAAGATGTTTTTAATAGTCAACTACCAACTCCTCTATCTCCTTTGGAAATCAGGCAAATTTTGTTGTTTTACACAACAGTATTTCTCAAAAGTGATTTAACAGATTAAATTAAGATTTTGTTTTCCATGTTTAGAGATAATTTAAAATCAATATTTCGTATTTATTTTTGAAATTTTCTGTTTGATATGGATTTTGAATAATCTTTTCTAACATCAACATATTTTCCTGCGCAGCAGATAATTTTAAATGACATTCACATAGATAAAATCAGCGCATCAACTTTATAAATATTGTAACCTCTCCTCTATAAATTTA
Organism: Parasteatoda tepidariorum; assembly: GCF_043381705.1. Taxonomy (NCBI): domain Eukaryota; kingdom Metazoa; phylum Arthropoda; class Arachnida; order Araneae; family Theridiidae; genus Parasteatoda; species Parasteatoda tepidariorum. The sequence goes on along the minus strand of NC_092208.1, from coordinate 7,200,200 downwards.
TTTGGAGCAAACTAAGCTAATACTCTTACAGCTTAAAAATAAATTATAAATGAATACCTCGTCTTCAAATCTATAGAAAAAGTTTTGATCATTGGGTTACTTTTGATGCCATTTTGTTATAAGGCAAACTTTCACCTAGAAATAACTGTCTTTTGTTCAAACTTTTGATACCATTTTTTTTTATATTTCAAAAAGTTATTCACCTATATCTTAAGAGATTTTCTAAATTTAAAATCAGAATACAAAACTACATGCTTACCATTTTAACACCATTGAAATTAGTTTAAGAAACGCAAATAGAAAATGCTGTTGAACTAATTGCCTGGTTTTTTAATCCTAATAAATCTTTTTTTAAAGTTAAAGGTCCTATATCGCAATAGTAACCATAGTTCGTTCACCAGGAGTTGGCACTTGACTCCACCTCCTCAGACGAAGAGTTTATTTCAGAACTGGAGTAGGAGGAGAAACGTCTCCGCGCTTGAAATTGAGACAACCTTTAATGCGCTCCAAAAAGCAAACAGCAAATTCTTGTCGAGTCACTTACTTCGCTTTATCATCTGTTATTATACCTTTCCAGGGGTGGTTGTGAGCACAACTCAAAAATCCTGAATATTTCATGAGTAAAATAATTAATGACGCATTTCACAAAATTAATGGCTTTATAAATTTAAATCAGTTATATTTTCAAAACAAGAAATTCTAAATAAATTGTATGCAGTCTAATTTAAATGAATATTTATGTATAAGTTTACTTTTATCTCTAATCACATTTATTATTCCACCAGAAAAAATATTTACAAATGAAAGAGATGCAAAGCATAATAATATATTTCAGTTCTAATATTTTTAAATAAAATATACAAGAATTTTTATACATAAATGTGATCGATGATTTCCTGAAACTTCTGGACCTTGAATTTCCGGATGGATTTTTTCCGGAGCACAATCATCTTTGCCTTTTCGTTAGTCTAGCTAATTAAATAATATTGCAGCAAATTTGTCTCAAAAAGGACAAACTATATCAAAAGAGAGAAATATCATCAAATTTATGAATTATTTAATGCTAAAAAAAAAATGCCCATAAAAATTGCGAAATAAATATACAATCGCCAAATAGCCTTGTTCCGGATTGTTCGCATCCTTCTCCCAAAAATAGCGAAATAGTATCGTCGGATACCACGTGATGAAGGCGGAGCCAAGTGCCAACACCTGGTGAACGAACTATAGATGAAAATGTCTTATTCTTTCTGCATAATTCAAGGAAAAGGTTATATGATATACTTTCATGTTGAAAGAACGAACTCTGTCAGAAATATTTTTTTTGTATAAATATTAGGTTCCAACTAAAAACAAATACAGGTATTAAAAATTTAACAAGATATGTGTCAATAAACAAAGTCCAATCACAGTATGATTTCAACCAATTTTAAGATAAAAAGTTTTAGGATAAAAACTCTAAAATAATTTGTCAAAATGGAAAAGTGCTGAAACTAAATTTGTCTTACGTAAACAATTTAAATAAAAAATTAGAAACCAATCTAAAAAAAGGTGTATTTTTCAGATATTTATAATATATATTCAAATATTTATAAAATGCGAGGAATTAACAGAAATTATACTGATAGCACAACAGGATGCGTAGTCAAATCTTCCTATAAAAAATAAGAACCTTTTAAGTATTTTTTAAGCACTCAAAAAATATTATTAAGCGCTACATACATTAACAAAATGAAAATTAATTTTCAAAGACTTCACATGATCATGATAAAATAACTAGTTTCTGACAAAGAACTTGCACTTTTTAAAAACACCCAATGAAAAAAACACCTTTAAAGCCTTTTAAAAAACGAATATCGGAAAAAAGCACTTTTTAAAAACTCTACGCACCACGCATAAGCTAAACAGCAAAATTGATATTGAGATATAATAAAAATGGTAGGATATTTTAAAGATATTTATTAAAACGCTGAGTATAGATTAATAAAATCTAATAAAGTTAGCTCGGAAAAATAGTTTCGTTTTGTAAATATTAGCGAGACCAACATACTACTTTTTAACTTAGAAAACATTTCAACTTGTTTTGAATTACTGTCATCAATATTCTTAAATTTTATCAGGCAAAAACATTAATTTACTTAATGCAGCGTATTTCCGACTGTCAGCGATATTTTCTTTTATTTACCAAAACGTAACTCGAATAATTGAAAAAAACACATACAGAAACAAAATTGAGTAGAAAATTAGTGATATGTGATCTATTATGAAATTTTGAAAGGTCAAAAATCTCGATACTTAGTAATCAAAAAAATTAAAATATTCTATTATCATAATTGACACTAATTTGAATGCATAAAAAATTGCTCGATTTCTGAAACAGCCATGGTTTTTCAAAATATTTTAAATTTCATAAATAAATTTTTCATGGTCTTAGACTTTCATAAAAAAAAACTTTCTTACAAAGTGCCTCAATAAATCTTTTAGATCTGTTGCTTATAAAGTTGATATTTTTGTGTACGCATATTTACTTATGCAATGCATTGAAATGAGAGATTTAAATGGGATGTCACGGGAAATTGCTTGTAAATAAGCTTATTTACTTCATATTTTATAAATTGTTATTTTTGATACAGATCATTTATATTTTAATAATTATACATCGTACAATCTATGTATATCAGCATATTTATTAATCATTTATACATCCATTCGTACGGAGGATTTCGTCACGCCTACCTCAGGATTTGCCCACCGCAGGCTAATTTACGTAAATAGTTTTATAGTAACATCTATTGTTTACATTTTGTTGCAAGTTCTATTTTTGTGCAAACAATCATATCAACTTATGCTATCATTCATTTTTGGATTTCTTTTTGCATAATTTCTTATAAGACTTTTTTTTTGTAATTGGCAAAAATTAATTATATTCTGAAAATAATTAACATATAGTAATACCATAAGAAATTTTTTTAAACAAAACACTATTTCAAAGCATTTAAATAAGAAACTTGTGATCAAAAACTATGCACCACAATTTGTGAATAAAAAAGTTTAATAAATTATCAAATTACTTTTAAAATTTTTTTTATTTTACAAACGGATAGTTTAACCCTCTAGACAAGAGACTAAGCTTTTTTGCTGTAGCATTTTTAATCTCTTTTGAAAATTCTGTGTATCATTAAGAAAACGCCATACCGAGGAAGAAAATTTTCATCGAAAATTCTTTCTACTTCCTTTTTTTTCCCCCTTTTAAATTAGTAATGAAGTACAGGCAAACTTAGTGTAAGCCATGAACTTTCAAATACTGAAAAAAATACTTTAAAATATTAAAATGCAAACAAATTATGAGAAGAGAACTTCACCGTTGCATAATCCTAAGTTATCGTCTCATCATTTATTTTCATTTGTACATTTTAAAATTTTCTTTTCAGTATTTGAAACTTTATGGTTTACTCTAGGTTTGTCTCATCTCACTTTTTCTACACTTAAAATTAGTAATAATGAAGGAAAAAGGGAATTTACGAGGAAATTTTCTTTCATGGTAAGGCGTCCTCTTAATCAAATGTAAAGTTCCTTTCATACAAGGTGCAATTAAATTTTTGATTTAAAAAACTTCCAAGTCATTGTATTACTAACACTAATTAAAAATCAATCAATCTTTTTAATTCTCAATTTAGGAATTCTTTAAAAACTACACTTCAATGCATTATAAAAGGTGTACAACAATACTTAAAATGTTCTATTTATAACAGTATTTAATTTTATAAGTTTCTATTTGCTTAAGTTAAAAAAAAAGCATAACATGTTTTGCTGTATGGAAAAGCAACCAGGTCCAAAGTTAATGTGAATATTTTGGATACATGAAATAGTGTATATTTAGTCTATGGTAAGAACTTCCTTGCCACAAAGTCTGCGGCAGTCTTCTGCTATTGAAACCAGGGTAGCTTCTCTTCACTCTAGGGCCAACACAATAGCCCAAAGAAAAAAAGATTTTCTCTCTCTCTCTCCAAAACAGCGACCCCACATCCTTATTTATACCGTGTTACCATGGTCACCACCACAGTTCCAGACAAATGGCTAGGGGAGTTCTTACTTTAGACAAACTATATGTTTAACACTAGATTGCCCAAGGAAGTCATTTTGACTGCTTTTTAATAACAATTAGGAAAACAATGATGTATATAATGACACAATTTCTTATAATGTTGATATTTACTAATAACTCGTCATATAACTGAAAATATCAAACATATTAATTTTAAACAAATTTCTTTATGCATTAGTTATTCTTTCACAATGCAGTCATTTTGACTGCTTTTGGGCAATATAGGTATTTCAGTCTTTCTAGTGTTAATGACAAAACTAGTTTCAAGTGTAATATTTTGATAATTGAAATAGTGTATTTAGAATAAATAAAAAAAATCAACAATCTAATACTGGAGATATATATTTATTTATAACACTTGAAAACCATCCATCCAATCCATATATACACATAAAATTGTATCAAGGTAAAACATAAAAGCTCCTAATTGTGTATTAGATACATTTCGATTCATAAAATATATGTCAAAACTCACAAACGGCCATTAATAAAAAAGAGTGGCTGCTTTTTTGATAGATATATATAAATAAAATCATTTGACAGTAGGTTTGGAATGCAGTAGAAAAGTGGAAAAATATCTTTTTGCAGTTCTTCCTCTGACTGAATCAAAAATTAAACAAAAAGTATTTTTCCGACAGTGATTAATAGAGATTAAATAAAATTTTCATCGACTAACAATAATTGTAATTCTAAAGATAACATATTTTTTTCACAGCTTTAAAAATAAAACACAAAATATTTTTTTTTATCAGATCAAACTGGAGTTTTGTTCAGATGCGACGAAATGTTCCGAGGTGGGCCTTACAGTTAGGGCAGTTATGCTCGATATCTTGGCATTCTGGAATGCAGCATGGGATAAGACAGCAGCCCAACCAACAACTGATACATAAAAAAAGAAAAAAACTTTAATCTTAAGAGAAAATTATCTATTGAACATAAGAAACAACATTTCTAGGTTTTCCAGGAAAATTTCAACAGGGGGCTTAGCCAAACCCTTCAACAAAATATAAGCACCCTTTTAAGAATTTTTTAAGCACTATATACACTAACAAACTGCAAAATAATTCCCAATGACTTTACATGATCATGATAATAAAATAACTAGTTTCTGACAAAGAACTCTTCTCTTGATTATATTAGTCATTATAAAATGATCAAGAGATTTTTCCGTTGGACATCAGAGGGTGGAAAATGAAGCCTGAAATGGAGAATATCTTGCAAAATGCAGCAGAGTTTCACACGAGAAGGCAATAATCTCCTCGAACACAGCTCAATAGACGCACGTGCAGACTCGCAAGTTTTCACCAAACATGTAAAATGATTGGCGCTATCATATGCTGAAATAGATTGTGGTTGAATGAATTGTGTAAACGTTGAATGGAACAATGTAAATACGTGGCGAAAATCGACATGGTAAAGAAAAAAAAATCTTATTTTCGAAAAGGGAAAATTAAGTACTTTTTAAAAACACCATGAAAAAAATACTTTTAAGGTCTTTTAAAAAACGAAAATAAGCACCTTTTAAAAACACTACGCACTATGTTCAGTACAATTCCAAAATCTATTATTACTATCCTTGTGGCAGAATTTTTTCGAGCTTTCTACAACAATTCTCTCTTGTACCAATACAGGGTACCTGCTACATTTTAGATTTTCGAATTCATGACTTTTCAAGACTAATTTCAAAATCTTTCACGACTTAGACAAGTTACTATTTTCTCCGACAAAAACACAATAAATTTAAAAAAAGCATTATAATAACACTAACTGAAATGACAGGTATAACCAAAACTGTTATATTCTGCATCTTCATATTTATTGATTTTAAACTTAAAAAAAGAGAGTAAAGAGTTGAAGCAATAAAGTAGCTGGGGAAAAAAAAATACCAAAGCGAATAATTTGGTTTCGTTTTCTTCCTGCAGAATCATATTATAAAGGTACTTTTCTTGTTTATCGGAAAGGAACAAAATACCCCCGATTTTTCTGTTCTTATTTCGGAATAAAAAAAAATTCGCCTATGACTGGCTTGCTTCAGTCAGAATTTTAAATTGATAAAATAAAAATAAATAACAAAAATTATGAAATCACAGAAGTTTAAATAATCCGCACTAGAAATGTTTTTCTTTCATTTTTTGAAAGAACACCATAATTTTTAAAGAACATGGTAAAACATTTTATATTTCGATAAAATATCACTGTGAGTGGGGATTTTGTTACAAGTTCGGATATTCGGTTACAAGTTCAGATATATAATTGGGGGGGGGGGGGNGGGGGGGGGGGGGGGGGTCAATTCCATTTTAAAAATTACATTTTTCGGCAACCTAAACCCATGACTTTTCATTACTTTTTTAAAAAACAAATAAAATCATGGCATTTCATGACTAATTTGGTTCAATACCAAAATTCAAGACTTTCCATGATTTTCCAGGTGCGCAGATACCCTGTATAGAACTCCCATTGAACATAAATAAAATTTCTAGCTTTTCCAGGAAAATTTCAACACGATTCTAAAATATATTGTCCAGCAATATTTCAGTAAGTGAAGGTCTAATATGCACAAAAGAAAAAGAACATCCCTGAATAACTTTCGAACATGATCAGATCTTCACATTCTAGGACCAGGTGTGATTGTGAGCCGAACTCAAAAATCCTGAAAATTTCTTGAGTAAAATCTTTATTGACGCATTTCAATAAAATTAATGTCTTTATAAATTTAAATCATTGATATTTTCAAAACATGAAATTCTAAATAAATTGTATGCAGCTTAATTTAAATGATTAATTATGTATAAGTTTACTTTTATCTCTATTCACATTTATTATTCCACCAGAAGAAATATTTACAAATGAAAGAGATGTCAAGTATAAATTCTAGTTCTAATATTTTTAAATAAAATATACAAGAATTTGCATACATAAATGTGAGCAATGATTTCTTTAAACTTTGGATTTCGGATAGCGAAAAATCCGGAAATTAGTATTTTTCCGAGCACAATCATCTATGTAGGATTCACTTTAACGGTTGAAAGGAGTGACCTCAAATATGTTGATTAGTGCAGATATTTTGAGTTTCGAAATTAGAAAAAAATATATATACTTTCTCTAAACAAACAAGCCCTTTTATGATGGTTTTGAAACTTTGATTTTAAAATATAGAGGGCAGACACAATCTAAGGTCCCCATAGTTTCGTCAGGAAAGTAATCCAAAGCTGCTAATTTTACTTATTGCATATTATGCCATATCTCAAAAACGTTTATGAAAATTGAAATTTTTTGCACACAATTATTAAAATTGTTTATTTAAAGATAATTCCACACAAAAAATTTTCGATTTGCTTAAGAAGTTCTCAATTTTCGCGAAAAGCAAAATCAGCATTAAGGGGTCCAAAATTTTGGATCACTTTCCTGACCAGACTATTAGGAGTATACTTCCTATAATTGGGATACTCCATAGATTTCGGAGTCAGAAATTAGAATCTAAAACAATGTTTATTCAGAGGAAGTAAGTTTTTACGTCCTATTTAACTTAAATATGCTAATTAATTAGTGCAAATATTTTGAGGTCACCCATTTGAATCATTTGTGAAGATACAATCATTAGGTCAAAAGTTTTTAGGGTGGTTTATTTTTATGCAGCACACCACACATCAGTATAGTTTCCTTAGTATTGCATAGTTTTGCATACTACATATTAACTGAAAACAGTTATTCGAATGAAATTCTTTGAAAATGTATAATTAGTGCTTTTGAGATACATCATATGTTTTGATGAGGTATTAAAGTTGTAAGCCGTAAGAAAAAAGGATGAAACAAATTAAAAAAAAAAAAAAAAAACAAGTGTTCAACTAAATGGTGGGTTCATTAATTTGGTGAAATGCACCATTTTATTTCATAAATAAAATATAATTTTTCGTACAGAAACTTTTTTTTTGCGTCTAAATAAATGTAACGTAAGCATATTTCAACAGGGTGCGTAGCCAAATCTTTCAACAAAAAATAAGTACCTTTAAAGTACTTTTTAAGCACTCAAAAAATATTTTTGAGCACTATATACATTAACAAATGCAAACAAATTTTCAAAAACTTTATATGATTATGAATCATAATTTATGATAAAATAAGTAGTTTTTGACAAATAACTCATTTCTTGATTATATTAGCCATTATAAAATGATCGAAAGGTTTTGTGGTTCTATATCAGAGGGCGGATATTAAGGCCTGAAATTGAGACTATCTTGCAAAATGCAGCAGAGTTGCACATGAGAGTGCAATAATCTCACCGAACCCAGCTCAGTAGACGCACACCTGAATATTTTATCAAACATGTAAAATGATTGGCGCTTTCATACGCTACGGTTCGACTGGACGCAAAATAGATTGTGCTAGAATAAGTTGTGAAAACGTTGAATAAAACAATGAGAAAAACTCGCTTTTGCATTATACATGGAGAAAATTGAAATGGTAAAGAAAAAAAAATCTCATTTCGAAAAAGGAAAATTAAACACTTTTTAAAAACACCCAATTGTACCTTTAAGGGCTTTTAAAAAAACGAAAATTAGCACCTTTAAGCACTTTTTAAAAACACTAGGCACCATGTTCAAGGAAAACAAAACCACATTTTATAAAATTTCTATGCTTGGCCTAAAATGGGTTAAATCAAAACACAAATTTTGTAATATTTGTATTTTTAATCCATTGTTGCTATGGAGATTCATTTGGGGATCCAGAAAATATTCGCTAAGACGGGATTTGACTGTTTATATTAAAAAACAATGTGGATGTACTTACCCAACAAAAACTAAAGCTCCGGACAACAGCCAAGTAAGAAGACCTGGACTAGCTGTTGTTTCAGTCATAACACGTGCTTGACATTGAGGACACACAATTTGCATAGGAAATGGACCCCACTGTCCTATCTTCATCACAGTCACAACATGAGCTGTCACAACACAAAGATTTTGTCAGAACTTTTAAATCTTACAGTCTAGTTATAGATAAACTCTGGTTTCAGGAAAGAAATATTTATAATGCTAAAATTTCAGTTAAGTTCAACATTCTTTCTTATGAAAATGTTTAAAGCAATTTCAGGGTGCAGAGCCTGATTTTTCAACAAAAAATAAGCACCTTTTAAGTACTCAAAAAATATTTTTAATCGATCCCCCCTCCCCAAAAAAAGTTAATCTGAAAGTTTTTAATTTATGAACATAAAATCAATAAAATTCAAACATATTTTCACAAACTTCACACAATAAAGATAAAATAATATAATAATGAAGTTTCTGATAAATATTGCAGAGAAAGTTGTGAAAAATCATGCATCTTTTGTAATTCAGAAAGACAATCGACACGGCAACCTCTTTTTAAAAGATAGAAAATGAAGCACTTTTGACAAACCACGAATAAAAAAAGCACTTTTGACAAACCACGAATAAAAAAAGCAATTTTGACAAACCACAAATAAAATTTTGTTTTTTTGACAAACCACGAATAAATAAAAAAAATTTGACAAACCATGAATAAAAAAAGAAATTTTGACAAACCACGAATAAAAAAACCAATTTTGACAAACCACGAATAAAAAAGCACTTTCGAAAAACAATGAATAAAAAAAGCACCTTTAAAAAATTTAAATAAAAATGTAAATAAAAAAATAAGCACTTCTTAAAAACGCTACGCACCCAGAATCAAACAAAGTTCTGGTAGAAAATCTGATATTTCAAAATCCAAAGTACTAACAGGCCTGAATATTTTGAAATGCAAATTTTCTTTTCTTTTTTTTTTACAAATAAAGCAATGTTGCATATGACTAATACACCACTGCATTGGTTCTATGAATATCATGTTGATATTGATCAACATCCTACAACATTAGCAAATGTTAAGAAATATTGATTGGTATTCTTCAATGCTTTCTGAAGTAATGACCTACATCAATTGTGGACAATATAAATAAAAGTTCGACGTTTTTACATAAATCAACGTTTCAGAACAATGCAGTTCAATGTCGTAATTAGTGATTTTTTGAAATCCATCGATATTCTGTGCAACTTGGGAAATTATTACTTTATATTTAACCATATTTGTTAGGGTTCCTACTCAAATAGAAGAATAAAATTCCTTCACATTTCCGCAATTTTCAGGTACATTAAAAAAGAAAACTCTAGTCTAATAGAGCAGTATTTACTAGCAGCACGTTGGACTAAACATGTAACTAACAAAAAAAAAATTAATATGTACGTTGATAAATTTTTAATCAATAACAGGAATATACAATCTGAAGTCCATCCTTTGTTCGATCTAATCTATTCCAAATGGAAAAAACAAAGTACAGAGAATGTTGCGCAAACATAGGATGTTTGGAAATCACTAAATCAAGCTCATTAACTTTTTTCGATTTTGGCTCTAAAATGTAAACTTTTCCAATTTTCCGGACAACGTCAAAGTTCCCTGACTTTTAAGGGTAGCACAGCAACCTTGTTTCGTGGTTTTCCCAAATTTATCAATCACAATGAATGGTCCCTTGAGAAATGATTGATTAAGGTAATTATACTAATATCTATCAAATATTGTATTAATTAAATATTCTATAGTTATATTAATAGATACAAAGCGCAGTCTGACCCCGATTCAACGAATTAATCGGGACCGAAAATATTATTCCCTAAATCTGGGATAATTCGTAATATCGGGGGTAAAATATAAAAAAAAATTGAATAGCCTTATGAAATATTCGAACCTCTCTAATAAGCATTGCACAAAATAAATAGAAATCTTACACTTTTTATTCAGGAATTTAAAATGCAGCGAATGATTATGTGTTGATTAGCTTGAAATTTTAAAGCATTCCGTGAGTAAGGTTTGCTTATTTCCTTGATTTCATACTTTAAAAAGTTCTTTTTTGATGTCACGGAGAGAGGAAAATATCCTTCATTTACATGGTGCTGCATTAGGTAAAGTTTCACTTTTTCCAAAGCATCAGAAAAAGTAACAGTTTTCACTAGAGATTCATTATCATCAACTTCTCAGTAGTTATCCATTGTTTCATATAAACCTACTTCATTACCTTCAAAAAATTCGTTAAATCGCGAAATTCGGTATATAGGGGTTCGTTAAACTGGGGGTCTAGTCAAAAATAAAGAAATTAACTTACGAGGGCCACCCGGTGCTGCTCCTGGTTGACCAAGGATAGGTGCTTGATAGCCTGAAAAATTTACACAACTCTCTTAGAAAACATACAAAAAGTAAATTCTAAGCTTTTAACACAAGCTAAGCAAAACAGTACTTCAAATTTACAAAGCAAAAAAATAAGCACCTTTAAGCACTTTTTAAAAAACGTTACGCACCATGTCTGTATATAAATCTTAATCTAAAGAAGATTTTTTTAAAACCATTAATTATGATTATTTAAACTATTAATTGGAAATAGCACTATCTGTAAAGGAATAAGAGAAGTGTTTTTGCCATCAGCAGATATTTTCAGTCAAAATTATTTTTTTAAAAAATTTCTTCAACAAATACAGAGAAATTTGAGAATATACTGGAGAATAGGACATAGTCGCAAATCACAAGAGTCTTCGTTAAAAGACAGGAGACTGGGCGGGTATGTTATTTTCTAGAATAAATCAATTGAAATCACAACCCCAGATCTTGATTTTTAGAATGAATAATTTTTTTAAAATAAATAATATAATTTTCTTTAAGCAGCAAAGAATCTCAGGTAAGTCAATTTTGTTAACATTACAAAATTTCACTACCTTAAACAGCCAAATCTTTCAACAACAAAAAAAATAAGAAGAACCTTTTAAGTACTTTTTAAGCACTATACACATTAACAAAATGCAAAATAATTTTCAAAGAATTTACATGATCAACTAACTTCTGACAAAGAACTCTTTTCTTGATTACATTAGCCACCATGAAAAGATAAAAGATTTTTTCGGTTCGAATTCAGAGGGTGGAAAATGAAGCCTGAAATTGAGAATCTCTTGCAAAATGCAGCAGAGTTGCACATAAGAGTGCAAGAATAATTCCCGCTGGATCCAGCTCAGAATAAGCACATGCGGACACGCAAGTATTTTATCAAACATGTAAAAGGATTGGTGCTTTCATACGCTATGGAACGACGGTACGCCGAAATGCATTGTCGTAGAATGAATTGTGAAAACGTTGAATAGAACAATGTGAATATGCGAACACAACAACAACATACAAATATGCGAAACAGTAAAGAAATCTTTGCAAGTAGAAAGTCTTATTTATCATAGGATAAATCTCCTGATATATTTTAAATAAAACAGAAACATTTATATCATAAAACATCTGATAGTTAATAAAAGTTAAATGGCAAACCTTTATTAAACAAGACATACTAAGCATAGCTGGAATTGGTTAAAACATACTAATAAACACATTAACAATAAATTCAAATACATTAAAGGGAATTTCCTCATATAACTACACAGTCTATTCTATTCTAATTACACGCTTTGTATTTGCATACTATACCTAAAAAGCAGGGATAAAGCAGTCAAAATTAGCTTGAATGCAATAATAAAATATTATAGTTTCAGAGCTTGGTATGGAAAGCCACATTTCTACCAAAAGTGACATTTTTAAAGCAAACTTTTTCTGTGCATTTGCTTCCATATAGGTACTTAACAAGCTTTCAATAATCATAACAATCAGATAACAGTAAGACACAGGTGTTTTAATCCATTTATACCAATGTAACTTAGTTAACCAATGTAAAGATTTCCAATTTTGATGAGAATTCTTCTAGACAAGTGAATATGTCTTTTCCATTGAAAAAGCTTTTAAAGGAAAAATAAAAATTATAGTATTCAAATTTTTTTCAAATGAATACTTTCTTCATAAGCCTATTAGATAACAAAAATGTTGTCAGATAAATTAAATAATTTTTGGAAACTATGAATCAATTTTGCAAAAAATCCGTGTAATAATTAGGGCATGATAGAACATTCATCAGGAAATGGGAAAATCCTAAGACCTATTGGATCAAAAACAAGACAGTTGCCACTCATTAAAAATATGGCTTATTATCTCCAAAGCACTTAGATATTTTTTGCGGTTCAATCAGCTTCAATGTAAGATTTTGGTCTACAATGTAAAAAGTAGCAAGTTTATTTATTTTTATAACTGTCATCGAACAGCTGACCCAGTTTTGGGTTTACGACTACTAATGTTCAACTACGTAGTCTTGTAATTTTGAACCCAATCCAAAAGACAAGGGAACTCCTAGATGAAGTATTGGAGAAATTTGTTTTAATGGAGGACTTTTCGATGGAACTAACCCGCGTTTGCATTACATGGAGAGAAAACCTTGAGAACTAACTGGATGAGGAATTCGTATCAACCAGCCATCGCTGAGATTCGTACCCAGTTGGAAAGCGAACATTCTATTCCCTGAGCCATCACAGCTCTTGAGGGGCAATATATATATATATATAGATATAAACTTCTCTTGTCCTCTTTGTAATATAATTCAGCAAAACTAGGTGAAAAGATCACATATGCTGTCAATGCATAGGCACATAAAAATTTGGAAAAATTTAGAATTATTCATTGAAATTGACAATTTACATCTAGCAGGACAAAACTTGCTAAATTGTAGATTTTTTTAAAAGGTTTATTAACTTTTAAAAACATTTTTAACATTTTTTTTAATGCAACAGAAAATTTTCAAATATATGTATACGTCAAGTCAACTTTCTATCAAATAATTTTGATACATTCAACAAATATTACACTAAACAGTTAAAAAAAAAAAAAAAAAAATAGCACAAAGACTTTCAAGGAACAGCACTCAGCAGATTAGTGCTCTAGATTCAGAATAGTGCTGTACAGTACAAAATAAGTTGATTTACTAGTCTATGAGAAATTCATTTTATAATTTATTATGAACTAGGAATGATAAAGCATTGAATATTTTGTAATTCAACAAGCACAGGCCATTGATATCTAAGCAGCACATGCACTAAACCCAGTGGCAGAATTTTTTTGGGATTTCAGTGACAAACTTCCCTAGCACTAGTATTTTTCTGTAAAATTCTTTTCATAATAACAATTACTAATTTAAAGTGACAGAAACGTTGTGCTTACAGAAGAAAGTATAGAATGAAATTGTTTAATCGTAAAAGTAATATTTTTTAAAATTCTAATATTATATATTAGCTTTCTCGCATTCTGTAGAGTGGAAAAAAGTGCTAATTATTTCCTCCTTCAAATTTTGTAAATCATTACAAAAATTAAAATTCGTAAATAAAATTAAACGGCAATAAATGTAAACTCGCGGATAATTTAAAAATTGTAAAATCCATGCGGTAACTCCAAAATGAAGATCGATGACGAAAATCACGCGAATGGGACTCTCTAAAAAAAAAAAAATGAAAGAAAGAACATCATTTCTTAATTTCAACTATCTTTTAAACTTTCGAGATTTTTGAATTTCTCATTTTATACTTTAAGTTTCAAATTCTAGCTGAAGCCAGTCATTAGACTTTTTGAAAATCCAAAATTTTTCGAAAAATTATGCAGAAAGGAAAAGCAAAATTTTTCGCTTCCCAAATGAAAAATCTTTCTGCAAAAACTATGTAACGCTCTACGACAATGTCGCCTTGTAGTCGCAATTCTGCCACAGGGCACTAAATTTTATCATGCAAGGCCATCTAGCTTAGACACACAAATAATATTCAAACCTGCAAGTGGAGGGGCAGTTGGATATCTGTTAGCATATTGAAACCCTAAAAATCAAATAAATTAACATTTTTTTTTTTAAATTACAGAAGAGTTTCCTCAATTTAAATATGTAAGCAGCATAAAAATTTTCACATCAATACTAATGCTAAAATAAAATTGATTTTTTAAATTAATAGATATTTTACAGAAACTATTGCATGATAAGAATATTCCTCACAAAGAACCCTTAAGGGACGTAAAACTTTTCATTGCAAATTTTCTTTCGCCTCCGTTACGAGTTTAAAAATTTTAAAGAAAGAAAAAGTGAGTATGAGCAAACCTAGATTAAGCAATGAAGTTTCAGTTGCTGAAAAAAAATCTTCAAAATATCAAAATGCAAACAAATTATTGGAAGAGAACTTCTCCATTCCGAAATCCTAAGTTATCTTTTCATAATTTATTTTCATTTTGATACTTTAGAAATTTCTTTTCAGCATTTGAAATTTCATGGCTTACTCTAGGTTTGTTTGAACTCACCTTTTCTATGCTTTAAATTAGTTACGGAGGTAGATGAGAATTTGCGACGTAAATTTGACACCCTCTTAAGTGACCAATAGAAGGAAATAAAAAAAACTTCAAATATTAACAAATTTTTAATTAATTGTAATATTTTCCACCTAAGATTCAAGATTTTATTTTCCACCTAAGATTTAAGATTTGCTTCTTTTTTTTACCAATTATTAGAAAAACAAGACATATTTGAAACTACAAAAGTACATTTCAAAGTAAAAATTAGATTCTTGCCTGGAAATTTTACAAGAATCTAAAAAAATTGTTATAGGCAATTTTACATGCTATTATTTCACATGTTAGTAAAGAAAAAATTTCACAATCTGCTAGATGTATTCAAGCAATGAAATTTTGATATTTTATTTCAGGATGAAAATTGATAAAATAATTCTGACTCAGCTTATGCAATATTAAAATTTAAAATCAAATGATTGATAGAATGTTGGATTTAAAACAAATATAAACATTGTAAAATTGTATTATATTACCTTTTTCATCTATATATCAAGAAAGAAAATAAAGAGGAAAAATTAAATTAATGGATTAAAAAATTGGCATAAATATAAAAACAAAGATATACACTCTAAATTTAAAATTTTTTAATTAGTCTTAAGTTCAAAATAAGAGAAAAAAATTTATAAAAAAACTGATATTGCTCTATTTCCTAAAAAATACAAAAATTAATGAATTAGCTAATGAATAAAATGTTGAACTCAACAGCGAGAATTTGAAAAAACTATTCCCTGGAAAACCTTTTACTATTATATCTTTAGAAAATTCACAACTCTTAATAGTGTATTAATACATATTTGTAAAAGTTTCAAAACACTGGTTTACATTTATATAAACAAAGTAATAAATATAATTAAAAATATGTTAATTTTGCTATAGTTTTATACATATTCAGTTTATATAGATATAGGATAAACTAACCAGTGAAGGAACACTTAAGCTTAGCTTGTCTTTAAAAAAAAATCACAAAAATTTCAAAATTTGTCAACATATCTGATATTAAATGCAAATTATGTAAATATTTTTTGGAAACTTACATAATATTGTTTTAAGATTTTGGTAGTTCAAATAATAAGTAGAAAAATAACCAAGTGAAGGAACAGTTCTAACCAGTGAATAAACACAAAATTTTCCAGTTAATTTTGAGAATTTTTGATGCTTTTTAGGAATTTATAGGCCATACAAATGTCTAAAAACAAGATTTTTCTTGGAATTAACTACAGTTAAAGTGGAAAATTTTACTTTTTTACCAGTCATGAAATGAAAAGTAAACGGGGGTTGTATACAGAATTTAAAAAAAAAAAATGTTTTTCAATTTCTTTCTCACAGTTTGATAGTAGATTCCAAAACATGAATGTTTATCATTGTGTAATCCGATAATCTTATTTGATTCTAATTCTTAAAAAATATCTATGAAATGTTCATTCACTGGGATGTGTTTCTTCACTGGTTGGTTTGCCCTACATAATTAAAAAATAGAATATTTTAAACTAGTGTCGCTGTTGATATCAGCTTTCATCCGAGTTCATTACGCCCTATTCTGCATTACTTATTTGTATTTCAGCACAAAATCATCTCTTCTTTGATTTAATTTTGCAATTATGAATAAAAACAGCATTGACACCCACTGTCTACTTATTTTAAATCTGATTAAAAATAACATTTAACTTTATAAATATTTAAACAAATAAAAATCGATCAAGAATAATTACTATATCACATAACTAAAGGCAAGAAGGTATTTAAATGAGTTATTGAAAAATATTTACCATCGCCGCCCGGATAAGGGGCTTGCGTGTAGGCAGGGGGTGGATCATTAGGCATGTAAGGAGGTGGTACTTGAGGTGGTGCTGACATGCCCCCTTTTTCTGCCATACTTAGTAGAATGTATACTAAAAGAAGTGGATATTAAATGCAATATTCAATCACAGAAGAATAGAAAATTTTAATAAAACTATTTTAAGAGAATAAAACACTTCTATTCATAGCTTGAAGTTAAAAGCTGTGTTTGTTTCGAATAATAGTTAGCTTTTATAAAGTGAGCTGTAAAAGATCTCTAAACTTAAAAACCTGAAATAAATAAAAAATGATTAAAGAAAGAAACAAACAGCATGTTTAATTAACGTTTAAAAGTTCCTATCACAAAGGAGGAACAAAAAAAACTCTATAAAAATAAGCTTTTTCCAATTGAAGAAGAAAAAACTATATAAAAAAAATCTATAGTTAAAATAATTCTGTTTTTATAGATTATAATTGCTATAGTCTAGCTATACTATTACTCATTATTACATATGTCTAGCAATATATATATATATATATATATAATTACAAAAGTCATGTCAAAAAAACCTTTTTGACATAGTTTTTGAAAAGTGTCAAAAACTGAAAACTTTTGTATAAAGATAATTATTAGCTATTACAAACAGGAAGTATTTATAAAAAACATACATAATACAAGTGATCAACCAATTATGACACTGAATTTTTTAACACATAATTTTTTGTTCTGACAATTTCTGAAAAAGCAAATTTTAGTGTAGATTAGTGTAAAGTTACAATTTATCCAACGTGTTAATTTCTTTTACTCAAGAAAAAAAATACAAAAACATTTATCTTATAAAAAATCATGTAACAATTATTTATTATATGTAAAATCAATATTCATTTATTTCCATTTTCACTCCTTTCCCAGAAGCATGCAATTACAAGGTAGTTTTGAGGTCCTCTGTACTAACTTTCGAGTCTTGCATGAATATTACCAAAATTTGAAACAAATTTTTCAATTGACGATGAGCTACATAAAATTAGGAGGTAGGCCTATGATAGCTATTATAACATAATGAAAGGAGATTCAATTAGGAAATTTATTCTAATAACTGTACAAAAAACTGATAGTAACTTAATTAAACCCTTGAATTGATCGATTGAAAAAATTATTAACTCATTTAAACAAACATTTATATTTTTTGTAAATTATAATTAGTTTACTAGTCAGAGATAACATATCACGATTTATTGGAAATATTCATGTTAATTTGATTTTCAATTAAATTTTAAAAATCTCAAATTAAACTTTCTTTATAATGAAATTTAACAAAAATTTAAATTTTTTAAATTAATGGCCCCTCTAATAAACTTGTATTCTAACTAATAAATACACAAATTGAGATACGTTTTTTACCAAGGAAAAAATTTGCAGAGAGATATTTTTTAACAATAAACCATTTTGTAGGAATTTTTTTAGAATAAAAATTTTCCCATGGCTGCCTGCATTTTCCCCAAAACCTTGTTTGCACCATCAAATATATTCTGCTCCTCTGTATATAAGTAATAGCAAATATAGAGAATCAAAAATAAATTTTACAACACGAGATCAGACAATTATTGACCTTTGTGGTTTCAAATAAATAAAATGAATAGGTAGAATAATAAATTGATAATAATTAACAACTCACAGTTAATATCTATAATATAAATAGTTATAATATAGCAAATAATATTGATCTTAAAGTATTAAGGAAATAATTTGTGCGTCCCCTCCCAACAAAATGCGAGAATATCCCCCATGATATTAGAATAAAAAATTATTACTTGTTCAATTAAAAAAATTATATAGTTTAAAAAAACAAAATTCACATTATATTTGTTATTTTAAATTAGTAACATACAAGTCTGTTATTAAAAGCATCTGGCAGAAAGACAGTAGTGCTAGAGATTTATGTAGCAGATACTTAAAAAAAAATTCTGTCATAGTGGTTTCAATAACAGTTATATTTTTTATACATGATATACACAATATAAATCATAATATAGTAGCATATAATATAAGTATTGTGCATGATCTAATAAAATGTCCCCTATGACAAAAAAGAAACTTGCCCTAGGTTTTTTTGACAGATTCTGATAGTAGTTTCAGACAGGTTTTTAACACTTTTAGACAGGTTTTTGATGTGTCATGTCAAAAACCAGTTTTTGAAATCAAAAACTCAATTCTGAAATACATGATGTACATTATAGTGAGTAAATATAGCAATATATGCAAACGTATTGTGGAGCCTTTCTACTTAAAAATTTTAAACTTTCAAAATTTCATAAAGTGAAATAATAATTCTGCCAAATTATTTGTACAATACCAAAACTTAGCTGGTAGTGATAATGCTATAGTCACATCACAACTTAATAACTAATATTTTTAAACAGAGTTAGCAAGCCTTTTAAGCATGGTGGTCAAAACCAAGAATCTTTTACGGATATAGTATTTACATTTTATTTTAATTTTCAATTAATTAATGATTAAGTAAAAAGTATCTTCATTAAATTTTTAAAAGAGTTATAAAGGATATTAGGCAAAAAATTACTTAAGACAACAGATAAAAAAAATTTTTTTTTTCCTATATGATTATATGTTTATTTCATTATTTTAACTATCAAAACACTTCATGCATTACATGCTGAAAATTCCGAGGACTTCCTTTTTTTATTTTTATTGCTCTAGAATTCTTTTGTAAAATCTTCCAGTAAGAAATTATATATACATAAAAAATCAAATCAAATTAAAAACTTTCAATCTTCAAAGCAAAAATGATAATTGACAGTATAGTAAAATACTTATATAAACATACTACCTGGCAAAAATGTTATAATAATAAAACATATCTTGCTAAAAAACTTGTTTGCATCATAGCATAAGGACATGAAGTAAGTCTTTTTTGGTTTTTACTAGCAAACCTATCATGTTTAATAGCTTTTTTTGAAGTCAAAAAACCACTTTTTGACAACAAAAACCTATCCCTACTTACAATATATACTATAATACTAATAAACAATTTGATAAATTTTTGTAAGATTCTTGTCTGACTTGCCTGGTATTCAATGTTATTTTTTTTTAATTTATGCTGCATTTTAAGAGATTGTTAATTAAAAAGCACAATAAACTAATATTAATAGGCAACATTATTGATAGACAATTCATACTGATTTGTATAATTGTAAGCTTTCTTTTTCTCTATAATTTAAGAGACCTCCATAATGCAGACGTACTGAATGAAATATAAAATTAAACGACTCAGATAAACACATCAAAGCATTAGTTTTTTTTGTTTAAACAGATGGTCACTAAGAAAATGCTCGTTCAAATAAATAACTTAAGATTTGTAAATTCCACAGGAGAATCTTATAAAATGAAAAATATTGAAGTTAAAATATTAAAGAAAAGATTATATAAATGGAGTGAATCTCAATACAATATGTATGGGAGAATTGTTTTTATATAAACGCACATATTGTTTATAATGACGGAACTCGAACATGGATGACTCATAAAATAAACAAACATGAGAAGCAAGATTTAAACAACCACAATTTATAATTCGACGAGGGAAAATATTATATCCAAACAAAAGGAAAGCTATTATCAACATTTAAAATATTTCAAACCTGATAAGTATTACATAACCCTCTGAAAAAAGTTCAATATTAAAGTAAACAATAAGTTTTTGTTTACAAAACAATAAGTAAACACGGAATATGAGGGGGATATAATCAATACGAAATATTATGAAACACTTTTAGAAATTCTTATTAAACTACTTACCTTTTAAACAATAGCAAACTGACTTGAAAAGGGCTTGTAATTTTAAGCAAATACTCACCTAGCAATCGAATAAATAAATGTAATGAATAAAGTATGACACTCCTATGACTTTCACTTCACTTGTCATGACGAAAAAGATTGACAGTTACGCATATGTAGGCAACTTCCGGTTTAGTTCGAATAAGTTTTATTTTTACTATAACAATTTTCTGTTGCAGCATGCTCAACTGACCAGTCAGAGAGAAAGTTGATACTTTCTCCACCTGGTTTAAGGCAGCATTCTTATTTTACATAGTTGTCGCAACTCTGAAGATGAAAGATTTTCACCCCACCCAAAACTGACCAATCAGGTTCCCTTATTGTCTCGACGGTGATCAGAAGCGCATCAAACGCATTTGGCGAGAATGCTCCGCAGCACCAATATGATGCATTTTAAAATTACGTTGAAATAAAATGAGTTGGGCAGGGATAGTCTGGTCGGTAAGGCGCTGGGCCCATGACCGAGAGTTCGTGGGTTTGAACCCCGCCGACCGAAGACTCTCCGTGTAGTAGACTGGCTGATGCACGTTAAATCTGTCGAGTCGCAAAAGGCCCAAATGTTCCCATAACAAATCAACACCTCTGCGGGTACTGGATTGGAGATCAATCGTTCTCTGATTCAGGTGAAAAATTATGATCTGTGGATGAATGAATGGACGCATGAATGGGTCCGCACTATAAACGGGTGCGACGTATGGAGTGGAAGAAGTCGAATTCTTGGATCGAATTCTTGCTCGAATTTTATTCCAACAATAAAATGAGTTTAGTTAGGAGTTTAGATATACAAAGAATTCAAGTGATATTAATATCCTGTTACTACTATCAAGGAAAGAAAGTTAAAAAGTTCAGAAAACCGGTTTAAGAAAACCGTAAATGTACCTTAAAAAAGCTTAAACCTGTTGGTGGAAACAGATTATTAGGAAGCATTCTTATTACTTGCAGTTGCTGAACTTTAGATCACCATCGACTGATAAAGAGAATCTGATTGATGAGTTTTTCTCTAGGTAAAATGTAGTTCACTCAGAAAGTTTACAAATTCGCTTGACGGCTATCGGAGATGCGTAAGCCACAGGCAGTGATAAAAGAGCTTGGAACCTAGAATTTGTTGCAATGTCTAAAACCATTTTCATTGCATTCGATTTACATACCTGCAATCGCCGTCAAAGGAAGAAAGGCTAGAATTCAGTCTTGTGATGATTAGCTCTTTTTGCCGCACGGTTTTTTTTCCATCTATACTTGCAAGTTGCTTTTCATTGCGAATTATCTTTCAACATCATAACTAATTTAAAAATAAAAGTAGATGAAAGTGAATTCAGGCAAGCCTAGAGAATGCTATAGAGTTTCAAATACTGGAAAGTAATTTTCAAAATATCAAAATAAAAACAAATTATGAGAGGATAATTTAGTATTACGTAATCAGAAAGGATAGGCTATCCTGGCCGAGCAGCATCACCGGCCAAATGCTCTGTATTTGAGGAAATCTTCATGCTGTTTGTGTGTCCTTTTTTGATTTGAACTCTTTTTCTCTCTGTCTCTACTTCCCAAAGGTTTACAAACCGTACTTATGTAATTGAGCACACGAGCTTGCATGTATGCATCATACCAATAAATAAATACCAATAATTTGCTTGAATTTTGATATTTAGAATTTTTTTTTTCAGCAATTGAAACATCATGGCCTACTCTAGATTTGCATGAGTTTGCTTTCTCTATACCTTAAATTTCGAATTAGTTATAGAGGAGAAACAGAATTTGTTATGAAAAGTTACTCTTGCGGTATAGAGTCCTCTTAACATCAGAAATGGTGAAAATTTGACAAGCTTTTTATCAGGCTTATGACGTTAGAAGACTGCTTTCAGGTGCTCTTTTTTCAGTCCTAGCGTGCAAGGTCAGTCAACGCTTAATTCTGTTTCTGCACAAAATGAGCCCCCACGTGAAGTCTATAATTGATTACTAATGCCTGGTGATTTGGCAGTTGTTTTTCATATTTTTATTCGATTTAGATTTGTGCTATTTTTAACTGAAGCCAAAGAAAACCCTGTTAAGCTCTTTAGTACCACTTATGCACCATTAATGCAGATTAAAACAATTTTTTTTAATCAAGTTTAGCATTATTTATTCTGCTCTTAATTAAAAATTTATAGCTACGATGCATAGTAAATTTTTATTCGAAACGATTGTTAAAATGTTTTTTAATAATGCACTTTTCTGACAAATAAAAGCTTTAACTTACCCTAGTTGGTTTTTTGGTTAGTATATTTTAAGACTGGTGTTTGCGGCACATTGCTTTAACACTATGTTCGCCACTGATGCATTCCCTAAAGAAATTCGCACCACCAGTGAGATCGACTTGTTGTGTGAGGTGTTATAGATTAATGAAGGTGCTCTGTACCCTCACTAATAAAGTCGATTGCTGTTAGCTTGTCGATCTTGTCAGAGGGTTAAAACACAAATATTTTAAAGTCGTTTTATTCGGTGATATTAAATTCCATTATTTCGAAATTAAATCGTTTGCTTTTTCTTTAATGGAGTTAATGGAGTTCCTTTTTTAAATAATCAAGAGAGAATCCAATCGAAAGAACTTCAAATAAGAATTTTTTTTATTTTACGTCAGTGTTAGTGATGTGTTGATATAAGTCCCACGAAATAGGAATTTTGAAAATAAATACAAAACGTAACTTTGACAATTTTTCTCGCTCACTTAAGCCAACGTCAATTTAAAAGATCCCTAAAAAACACAGCGAAGAAAACAAAATTCGCGATCGAAATGAACTATAGGTGGCGTCTGGCCGAATTCTTTACTTATGGCAACACCCTGCATGCTTTCACCATTAGCGTGTGGACAGTCATAGAGGTGAGATCTACGTCTGAATACATTCTATTTTTAAAATTAATTAAAAATTTAAGATTTTCGAGTCAACTATTTTTGGAAAGCTTAGAAATGTTTCTGAAATGTAGAATAGTGGAAATTATTTGATATGTGGGAGGAAATCCTAATGCACGATCAATTATTGAAACAGAGCGACTTGTGGATGCTGACCATTTTACACAGCCAGGTGTAAAAGAAAGAAACGGTACGCAGATAAAGCTTTTCGCACTTTGTATGCAAACTTCAGCTCTACGTAAAGATCCCCATCCAATTGAAGGAGAATTCAGCATTGCAGGCGATAATCTAATCGTTAAAAAACTTTCCTGTTCTTGTGTTGTTTTTTTAAAAGTTTTGTATGTATATAATGCGCATTGCTGTGAAATTTTATTATTGTAGTGAGCTACCTAAAGCTTATATTTGGGATATATCCTATCGTTTTGCTAAGCGTGTGAGCTTATATATGTTTGATTTATCGTTGTACCGAAAGAATGTAAATGCATAAATCTACACTGGTTATCATAAATTAAGGAAAATTCACAAAAATCGCGATAACTCAAGAAATTACACATGGAATTTTATGAAACTTACCCACAATATACAACACATAGTAAGGTATTAAACAACATAAAAAGAAATTATCAGACATTAATAGTAGTATAGAAATTAGCACATGTATAAAATAAACAAATTGGAAGTATCGGTTTGCAATAGAAAAAGTACCTTTAATATGGAATATGATTGCCTCTAGAAGCAATACAGCACAAACAGCGATGTGTGATGCTTTCAATTATGCGGTCTATCAGTTCAATAGGAAGTGAGAGCCATTGCTCTTGTAAAGCAGTTGCAAGCGTGGCAAGGGTCTGAGGGGGCGGATTGATGGCAGATACACGCCTCCCTAGAGCATCCCAAACGTGCTCGATAGGATTCAA
>NC_092208.1:7141528-7174452 GCF_043381705.1 Parasteatoda tepidariorum | reverse complement strand
GCAGACGTCTCCAATTTGCAAAGGAGTACAAACATTGGACAGTAGATGACTGGAAGAGGGTCATGTGGTCCGATGAATCACGATTTCAAATGCATCGCGCAGATGGCAGGATGAGAATATGGAGAAAACAGCACGAAAGCATGGACCCCAACTGCATTGCCACGACACTTCAAGCTGGTGGTGGACAGTATGGTATGGGGAATATTCTCCTGGTATTGTATGCGTCCTTTAATTCCTGTACCACAACGCCTTAATGCCCAGGGGTATTTAAGTATCATCGCAGATCAAATGCATCCGTTTATGTCAATGGTGTACTCTGACGGGGATGGATACTTTCAGCAGGACAACGCTCCTTGTCATAAAGCTGGCATTGTCCTCAGATGGTTCGAAGAGCATGACGGAGAATTTAACTTGCTGCGTTGGCCAGCACAATCCCCAGATCTCAATCCAATTGAGAATTTGTGGGATGAAATTGAACGGGCGCTCAGACAGATGGATTCAGTACCATCAAATTTGCAGGAATTGGCAAGTGCAGTTCAGCGAGCATGGTCTGGCTTACCTTCTACCACCTACCAACATCTCATAGAATCCATGCCCAGACGAATTAAGGCAGTAATACGCGCAAAAGGTGGCCCAACAGCGTACTGAAGGGGTGGTCATAATAATTTGGCCACTCAGTGTATAATAAACGCATTAACTATTAATCCGCAATTTATTCCTTTAGTTGTCATTTATCTAAAATCCGATCAACATTATTTCTACGAGCTCATCATAAGAACCACGCAAACCAGCAAACGCCTATCAAATAAAAAATATTAATAGCTCTGTAGATATTTGCAAGGGCGGAGATTGTGAAAAATATTTCTAAATGAAAGATTAATAAATAAATATTTTACTTCCATAAATTGTAATGAAAAGAAGAATAATCGTATAGAATATTTTTAAGAAGGCTTATTCATTGAAAATATATTCTTTCTTTACAATTAACTGAATGGAAGGTGAAGCCCCATGTAGCTAAAAAGGGAAAACCTACCATTTTCTGACGCCGTGTATAAAGTGTAAAAATGTCGAATAAGAAGAAAAAGAACATACGACAAGAATTTATAAACTTAAAAAAATTCGAAAACGTCATAAAAAAAAAAAAAAAAAAAAAGCTTGTATATAGTGGTTTGCAAAAAGCGTTCCGCAGATCCCTCTTCCTTAATGTGGTTACAGGGGCTCCGAAAATTAGGACTTTATTTAATGTTATTTATGTTATTGTGTTAACTTCCTATTTATAGTTAATGTTAACTATGTTATTTTAAAACTGTAATTATATTTATATTTTGTTAATAATCAATTATTTCTTACATAATTTAGTTATTCTTACGAAATTATTCAAAATGCTAGAAAAAAGCAATATGTCGAATAAATCAAAAGGATAGGGGTCTGTGGAAAAATTCCAACAGTATTTTCAAGTAAACTTTTTTTTTAATCTCAAATAAAACTGAGCTTGACAATAAAGAAATATTTTTCGTTGATAACCATTCTCAGCTTTCGTATCAGTTCCGCTCGCTTTCATTTCAATGCAAAACGTAATTTAGCTTATTTTATTCACTCTTAGCTTAAGCATACATTAAAACCCAAATTTCGATCTAGATTTGATTCTTCACACTTTCAAAATAATTTATAGTCTTTCATTTGTTCATATGTTTGCAATTGGTTATGGTGTTGTTGTTGTAGTTCAATTTACGTCGCACTGGAGCTGACATGAGTTATTGGCGACGTTCTGGGAAACATTCTAGAGGACATGCCATTGCAATTTTGATCCTTTGCAGAGGGGATTGCACCCCCGCTTCGATCACCCAATGACCTGCGCGCAAAGTCGAGCACTTCAAGGTAGAACTGTTTAACGAGGACCTATGCCGCACACCTTCAGACCATAAGCAGACAAGTGGTCACCCACCCGCACACTGACCGCAGCCATCAATTACTTATGAACTTAATTGTTAATATCGGAGTGACTCCAAGCGATCATCAAGGGTTCTGTGGTTGAAAGAAATTGGGAACTACTGGTCTAGTAAACACGAGTCCAGTGGAGTGATGATAAAAACATGGTTCCCAGTAGAACACTTAAGTCAAGCATCACTGGCAGCGATCAGTAGGCGAGTGGGTGACCACTTCGATCAACCTGCTTAGGGTATTGGTCCCCGTTAAACTGTTCTACCGTAAAGTGCATTAATTTGCGTAGATTGTAGGCTTTTGCTTTTGAAATTTTAGAAACAATGGTAACTTGAAATTAGTCTTGCTTTTGTTTTGTTTCAGGTTCAGTTACCACCACGGGCCGCAAGGTTGTGCTCCCCTATACATGTATCCCCTATACATTCTGGAACTTGTGCCTTGAAACCTCTAGCGCCTCCCCGTGCAGTGGGGGTGTTATTTACGACACTGTGTCCTTCAGCGCAAAAATCCAATTGATATTTGAGCATCCTAGCTGGAGTCAAAGTGGTCAGAATTTTGATGATAAACTTTCATTGACTGCCAGGAAGTGATTGGAACTTGTGGTGTTATACCTTTAACATTTTGTTTCAATTAAAAGAATTTTTGATTAATTGTGAACGTCTTTTTGGTGATAAGTCTGATAAATTTCAATCGTAAGCTGACAAAATACATAATTTAAAATATCAGAATATAATTGAAAAATCAATTATCATGTAACTATTTTTAAAAAAAAAATTAATTTCAACATTTTAAAATGAATTTCATTTAAAATGATTACGTTCTTTGAAAATCGAATGAATTGGGTTACTAAAATTGCAACTGAAATTTTTGTGTTATGCCACTGAAATTTTCAAAAAAAAAAAAAAAAAAAAATTAACTTAGTTTTTTGTTCTAAGAAATATATGAAATACTTTTTTCAAGACATAAATTATACATTAATTACGAATAAAATTATGCCATTTGAAATTGCAATTTGTTGAGAAAAAATATTTTTAAAAGCGTCTTAAAAAAAAAAAAAAAAAAAAAAAACGAAAATTGGCATTTTTTTGGAGTCAACTTTCTTTGCATGCAATAACCTGCCAAATAAAATGGCTCCGAAAAGAAAACAAAAAAAAAAAAAAATTATAATCCGAATAAAATGTTTCTGCATCAAAAAAGCCTAAAAATGGAAATGCGTGTTGACTAGCATGCCTGAGTAAAGAAAGATACCTTATTTAAAGGTTTCTGCGTGAGTTGTCGTAAATGATACCATCATTCTTGTATCATTTGTGGATGCCGCTCTGCGTACTACGCCCTGCATTTTGAATTTTTTTAAATTGTTAATTGGGTATTTGCACTTCAAGAAGACCACGTATACTTAACTACACATGTGACCTATGATGTCAGCGCCAGCCAATCGTTTATAAGCAAAATGGCGTGTTAAAGTTGAACTGAGTTTCTCCACATAAGTTAGAATGTTGATTAACGTGAAGTTGTCTAAATATAGTGCCGTATCACGCATCGAATTTATTGAACTATAATTCTTCCTCTTCTACGTCTTTTACTTGGATTTATTATTTGTTTATGTATTTTATTCTAACCATGATAAATTTTTGTTTCGTGCACCTGGCAACTACAATTTTTTATTTGTTTATGCTCTACTTTGAGGAGATTTAAATATAAACAATGTCAACCTGCAGCTCTCAAAAGGTACCTCATGATAGAATCAAGTTAACATGTCTTATATACTAGTGGTTTGATATTTAATATTTGTAGTGGTAGTTACGCCACATTACCCACACTATGTCATTTTCAGGTATCACATTAAGCCAGGGCCGGATTAACCTAAGGCACGTGCCTAGGGCCTACGAAAAACTTGGGAGAAAAAAATTTGTTGACAAAAATAATTTAGCTTTAAAAACAACAAGTGTATTTTGCACAAAATTATGAAGATACAAATAAAAATATAATATTTTTCGGTAATAAATTATTTTGCAGAATCTTATGTTCTAATATATTACTTTTTTGCGATTTTTGGATTCAACGAAATCTTGTATTATGCTGTCGAATTCCAAACTACGCAAAATGTCGTATTCAATAGACATAAGTGCGAGCGATGCCAAACGATGTAAATTAGTTTCTATCATCGGTTGCTATGGTGACATTATAGAGCAAATTTTTGTGTTAAAATAAAGTGTTATGTTACTTGTTTTTAGTAAAAATAGTGTCAATTTTATTTTAGTTAAATAGTAGTTTTTAGTAGAGAACTACAGAATATTGCACTTTCTGATAGAGTTTCTTAACAATGGGAGCAATTAGTACAATACTAACAAGAATTCGCAGATATACAATTGGAAATAGCTTTAGTAGCTCCTTCAATTAAAGAAAAAATAAGCATTTAAAAAAAAAAACTCTGATTTTTTTTAAAAGGTTCTGCAATTTTTTTGTTTTTATTCTTTTTTTTTTTTTTACAAATAAAGAAAGAAAATTGTCTAAATATGGAAAATCGTAAAGTCATAGCAAAATATGAGGATTCTCTTGTGAAAAACAGTAAAGTATGATACAGTAATGAGGAGGGAGTTGTGAGATAAGAGCACTTAAGATATTTCTATTCCACATCGAATGCTTTTATGCCATCAAATTAAGAGTAATTGTCTCTAACACTGGAAGTTGATTAATATCGTACTTGCGCGTTATAAAGACACTATAGTTCATTTTGTTAATCAGTTTGTTTCATGGCATGTAACACAATTTTTGAATTTTAAATGTTTTCAATTCTTTTTTCGATCAATATTTTTTCTTTCTGTTAATTTCAACAAACATTTGGAAAATCACAAAAATTTTGGAACATTTATTAAAATGTTTAATAATTAAGGACACCTTTTTATTAAAAGGAAATTAAGGAGTTTAAAGACAACTTTGAGCCCTGGAGTCACAAAAAATTTGTCGTATAAGGGAAGTGATCCTCTAAAGCTTTTCAAAATCATCAAGTATGTTAACTCTTCCTCATTGTTATGTTCGGTAAAATCTTTTTCTTCTGCCCAATTGGATACATGCAAGTGACGTAGAGTGGGTATCTCGATCCTGATTGGATGTTGAAACGTGATATTTGTTTACGTTAGCAACTGTTCTTTCCATTCTATTTCGAGTAAACCAAGCCTGCCAAGTACCGATTCTCTTAAGTAACACAGCCTGTATTCTTTCACAAATATTTCAATTCTTTCGCTACATAAAGGCTTAACACAAAGACATGCACGAAGCTAGGTATAACATAAGCAAACTTATTATGCAACGAAGTTGCCAGATACACAAAACTAAAATATATCTCGGTTACAATAAAATACCTAAACTAATAGGAAAGAAAGAATTATATTTCAACAAATTCGATGTGTGATACGGTTCTGTACTTAATTAACTTAGCGTTAATTAACATTCTAAGTTATGTCGAGAAACTTAGCTCAACTTTAATGCGACATTTTGCCGATAAAAATTAGCTGGTGCTGACGTCATAAGTAGGACTGGGCTATAAATCGATGTATCGAGACACATAGATTTAACGCATATATCGGCAAGACGATACAGCGACTTTCATTCAAGGCGATGCATCAGAAATCTGATTTAAGCCGTCGAGTAAAGACAACGAGCGCAAAACGATATAGCGTAGCGATATAAGACACACAAGGATATAAGATAACGATATAGCGATATAAGACTCTTCTCTTACGTTCCGATGTCGACTCGCGTTGTGGAAGACGATGTTCGTTTCGTTATGTTGAAATGGCCTTGATGGGTGAGCTGTAGAATCAGAATCAGAGTTTTGAGAACACATATCGTTAATTCCCATGTTCCTTTTCGCACCACTTAGCTTTTTTTTCTTCTTTGTCACGACTTTTCTTGTAGATTATTTTCAGTGGGACTAACTTCGTGATTGTTCTGAAGGCAATCTATTATTGAAAAGAATATATAAAGAAGAGTTTCATCATTAATTAGATAAGTTTTTTTTAAAAAAAAACTTTTTTTTTTTTTAAATGTGAAAATTATCGGCAATCTAATTTA
This sequence comes from Parasteatoda tepidariorum, assembly GCF_043381705.1. Lineage (NCBI taxonomy): Eukaryota > Metazoa > Arthropoda > Arachnida > Araneae > Theridiidae > Parasteatoda > Parasteatoda tepidariorum. The sequence continues at coordinate 7,168,437 of NC_092208.1, read as the reverse complement.
GGCGCCCATAAAGAATTGAATTTGTTAGGTTATTTTTTTACTTTCTTTTAATTTATTAAAAACTTTTTGGATGAAACGTCTAATAATTTGATGAGTTTTCATTACTGATTTTAAATTTATAAATCTTGTTGTTTTTATTTTTAGAAATAAAGTTAAAACAAAATTTATTTTTGTCGTTTGGATTTGGACATAAGTCAATCAACTTTGCTTATACAAAAAAATTTGAAAGGTTTCCGTATTTTTTAATTTTTTTAAATCATTTAGCACTTCGTTTTATTAGAGAGTATAATAATTTTTTTTTAAATATTCTTTTCATATTATTTGTTAATTAGCTAAATATATTATCGAATATCACAATTTTTTTATTTTTAAGAAATTAAATCTTACTTTGTTTTTCGTTCATAATTCGGTCATTATTTAATTTAATTTAATTATTTATCTGAAATGATAAGGTCCCGCAGTGGACTGATCGTTAAGACACGGTTCCCTGCAGATCACCGAAGTCAAGCATCACTGGCTGCGGTCAGTGTGCGGGTGAGTGACCACTTGGATCAGTCTGCGTAGGGACCGAGGGTGTGCGGTATTGGTCCTCGTTAAACTGTTCTACCGTAAAGTGCTCGACTTCGCGTGCAGGTCGTCGAGCTACCGAAGCGGGGGTGCCATCCCATCTGCAGAGGATCAAAATTGTGATGGCATGTCTTCGGATCATCCTCAGGGATGTTTCCCAGACCGTCGCCAATAGCCCATTGTGCAGCTCTAGTGTGACGTAAATGAACTATAATAGAACTATAATAACTGAAATGATAATAATAAAAAATAGTGTTTTAAAAGGTTTTTTTTTTCTAAAATTTATTTAGCACTTTGTTTTAAACATACAAATAATTTTTAACGTTTCATTTAGAAATTGAACATTACGATCGAACTTAATAATTATGTAATTATTTATGCATAATAGTACAAGAAAATATTAATTCGTAAAAAACGCTTTAAAAAAAGTTTTTAACACTTTGTTTTACGCGTATTATGAATTTCTAAACAAACATTTCAATAAATATTTTAAGTAAGATTTGTACATTGTATTCAATTTATTTAATATCTTTCTTAAGCAAAACATATAAATCTTGAAATTTATAAATTCATTTAAATCAATCTGAATATGAAGTTTTGATAGAAATCTGACTTTCTGTGCCTTACAAGTAAATGAAATTCAAAAATACTATATCGCGATGCAAAACTGACGATGCATCACGATATATAATTTTTAATATCGCCCAGTCCTAGTCATAAGTCACATGTGTGGGTGTAGATTGTCTTCTTCTTGGAGTATCCAATTAAGATTATTTACGTCATCAGTGTTGTCATTACATTCCAGTTCTTCATAAACTGATACTAAAGAATTTAGTACTATGACCAAAATTGAAAAGATTTAAACCCGTACTCAAAATTCATAAAAAAAATATTCCATGTCCATCTTCTTTGAAAGGAGGCTTGTTAACACTGAAGTTGCAAAAATGAGGATTTGCTTGATTTCTTTAAGATCTCCGATATATTTTCCGGATATAATGAAGATGTAATAAAAAATTAACACTGTAGTGAGAAGGAATATCGGCTACCTCAAATTAATTGTAAATTAGGACTAAAAGTACACTTAATAAAGAATTTTAATTAATAACCACAGATACAAACATAAATTACATTTGAACAAAAGTAAAAAGAATTAAAATTTAAGAAAACTCGGGGAAAGGGGAAAAGTCATGTTTAAGGTTTCATATCCGAACTTGAACTGAGTCTCGGTGGTGGGGACATAGGTGGCACCACAGGGTATTGGTTTGTTACAACACAATAATAACCAAAGCCAGAAGGGTTTTACAAAATATCCTCGTCCCCCCCCAAAAAAAAATGTTTTAGTCTTATACAATGGGCTTACGTTTGGAGGCAAAATTCAAACTTGTGATTCTTAGATGAAAAATCGGCTAAAACTTGCTATGGTTGTAACTTTGTATTTAGTAGGCGGGGTATCATGGGCTAATAATTTCCTACAATGGGTTAACGCGATGGCTCAGGGGATGGAACGTTCGCCTTCCAATGAGATGAGCCGAGTTCAAATCCCAACGATGGCTGGTCGATCTGCATCCGGCTTGCACCGACCAGAGTGGTGAAATAAAATATCCTCAGTGGTAGACGGATCATGGGTTAGAGTCCCCTTGCCATCAAACTAACCGCGGGTGGTTTCACTCTCCATGTAACGCAAATGCGGGTTAGTTTCATCAAAAAGTCCTCCACGAAGTCAACCCAATACTAGATCCAGGAGTTTCCTTGTCTTCTGGACTGGGTTTATAGTTACAAGGCTAAGGAGTTGAACTTTAGTAGTCGTAAACCCAAAAAATTGGGTGGGCTGTTCAACGACTGTTATATAATAAAAAATGAGTTAACGTTTGGAGTCAAAATAGGAATTTGTAGTCTTTAGACCAAAATTGGGCTTAAAGGGTTCTTTGCTGTAATTTTTTTGGTTGGTGGGCTAACGAAAATATTTGTTGCCAACAACTTCTTGCAATGGGTTAAAGCTAAGAGGCAAAATTCAAACACGTGAGTTATCGTTCAAAAATTGGCCAAAGCTTGTTTTAGTTGTTTATGCGAATGGGTTAATGATTTCATGGAAAGTAAAAATTTTTTTCTATCTCTACTCCAAAAATGTTGTAATCTACTTTATACCAAAGTGTCGTAGTGAAAATCCTTACATTATTCTTAGATCTAGGGTTTCACAACTTGAATGTTAATACAGCGTTTAAATTTATTGAATCATCGAATTTATATTATATATTGTGAAATTTTAACCAATTGATATACGAACGTAAACAAGTGCAAACCGGTTTCAGTCGAGTAAAAACAATAAAGCTGCATAGTATAACTTGATATTTACGATTTTACAAAGAATCTTTTAGTGCGTCTAATAATTTGGCCAGTAAGGCTCAATAATGTAGAATGCACATATACACTAATTCCGAAAAAAATATTCTCTTGTAAATCAAATATCCACGAAGATCTGGGAGAATCTTAACATGAATTCAAATTAGGGTTAACAGAATGGAAGCTGATAAAAATTATACATAATCAGTTGGTATAATTCTCAGATACTTAAAAATTAAAACGTAATGGTTACTCTTGTTATGCAACTAAAAACATACATACATATTAAGGGGCGACTTTCTGTTTCTGTTGATTAATATCAGCGTTTTAAAGTTACAAACTCTTGTCAGTTTATTCTAGATGTAAACAAGCTACTCGGGATATTCCACTTGGCGTTCCTAGCAGTTCAATGCTCGCTAAGTGCCAATCACGGTGTTTTCTTAACAGGAAATATTTCTCAGATGGTGTGAAAGCGTGTAAGATTTTTCAATTTTAAGAGTTTAAATTTAAATTATACCCCTTTAAATCGTATATGAACTTTCGATTTTAAGTTAAGATGGAATAAAGCGTTTCTCCACGCAATTTTTGGTTTGTTCAAAATCTAATTGGAAATAATTTACACAACGGTTTTTTCAGTGCACAATCCGTTAACGTTTGTTTGGGGCACAAATCAAACTTGTGGTCGTTAGGTCAAAAATTGGCTGAAACTTGCTTTGGTTGTAACTTATTTTTGGTAAGTAGGCTAATAAAAAATTTTGGTGGGCAAACGATATTCTAAAATAGGTTAATGTTTGGAGGCAAAACTTAAACTTTTACAAGTTAAATTTTGGCTACAAGCATTTCGTAGATTGGTGGTTTCATCAACTTGATCGTTTCTGAGACCAGATTCATTTCATCGATGGGTTATTGCATCCACAAGGTAGGTACGCACTTTATTTGCATCGCACTAGAGCGGCACAATCGGCTATTGATGGCAACGGTCTGGGAAACATCCCTGAGAATGATCCGAAGACATGCCACCGCAATTTTGATCCTCTGCAGAGGAGATGACTCCCCTGCTTTGGTAGCTCGATGACCTGGACGAAAAGTCGATCACTTTACGGTAAAACAGTTTACCCAAGTCAAAACTTTTGATGGTTTTCCATTCATGGACCAACATAATCTTGATGGTAACCAACATAAGTAACCATCATCTCCATGTTGGAATTCGGACTGATTTATGATGATCCTACATCAGAATAGCAACTTGTTTTGATGGTTTGTTCATGTTGAATCATCACAAATTTCCATCGTAGCATCTTAGAAATCAAATGTTGGAATGATCATGAACCACCATCATCCCAATGTAGGAATTCGGAATGATCTGTGATGGTCTAATAAAGAAAACCCAAATTGTTTTGATGGTATATTTCTGAGAATCAACAAGAGTCCCCATTAAACCAACATGGAAATGCATAGTTGGAACTCTCATTAACCTACACGGATCATCATGAATTGTTGGTTCATGAGAGTCAAACTTCTCTTGATGGTTAATCTTCATAGTATTAAAGTATCTTTTTCCATCAAGGAATGATGAAAGTTAAGTGGCATATCAAAAACCATGAACACGTAATGGAAAATGTTGGATGATGGTGACCATCAAATGATGTTGAACCATCATTTGATGGACCATCATTTTGGCATATCAAAAACCACGAGCTCGTAATGGAAAATGTTGGATGATGGTGACCACCAAATGATGTTGAACCCTCATTTGATGGACCATCATTTTGGCATATCAAAAACCATGAACACGTAATGGAAAATGTTGGATGATGGTGACCATCAAATGATGTTGAACCATCATTTGATGGACCATCATTTTGGCATATCAAAAACCACGAGAGCGTAATGGAAAATGTTGGATGATGGTGACCACCAAATGATGTTGGACCATCATGAATAACAGTGAAATCAACATAGCAAATCAAAAAAAAAATTTTTTTTTGAAGGGACCATTAAGAATCTTGACTTGGGTAGAGTGGACTGATGCCACGCACCCTCGGCCCCAACGCAGGCTAAACAAAGTGGTCACCCACCCGCTTACTGACCGCAACCAGTGATGCTTGACTTCGGTGTTTTACTGAGAACAGTGTCTTTATGACCATTCCACTGAGGTACTACCTACACAAGTCAGTTCTCTGGTAAGATCATTTCGCCGACAAGGTCGTTTCATTGGCAGAATCATGTTGTCAACATAGTCATTTCATTGAGATGGTCTTAACATTAACATGGTCATTTTGTCAAGAGTGACGTTTGGTTGGTGTCAGTTTGTCGATATGTTCGATATATTCCGATCGAGTACGCCCAGATAGCAAAATAAGGTCTATTTTCACTCAATAAAAACCTTTTAATGTAAACCTAAAAAGGTTTGTAATAAGGTTTGCTTGCTGTTTACGTGTAAACCTTAAAACGAGATCTGTGACCATCTGCTCTATTCTACGCACATGACCCTAATCCAAAACCTTGGAAAACAGCGTTCAACATTCAAGCGTGAAAAAATCCTTTAATAAAGAAAGCTAGTCTCAAGGTGAAAATAATCTTAAATCGTAATTAAATATTTAAAATAATCTTAATAATCGTAATTATAAGGTTTTTTATTCGCAAAGTTTTGTATGCTCAGATAGAATTCATCTTGTCATGAAATTTTAATGAACAATAAAATTTGATCCTATCGGTAACGTGACGTCTGCTAAAACGTCATGTTAGCGATAGGATCAAATTTTATTGTGTTCATCTTGTTAATTAATAGAATTCATCTTGTCATGAAATTTTAATGAACAATAAAACTTGATCCTATCGCTAACGTGACGTCTGCTAAAACGTCATGTTAGCGATAGGATCAAATTTTATTGTGTTCATCTTGTTAATTAATAGAATTCATCTTGTCATGAAATTTTAATGAACAATAAAATTTGATCCTATCGGTAACGTGGCGTCTGCTAAAACGTCATGTTAGCGATAGGATAAAATTTTATTGTGTTCATCTTGTTAATTAATAGAATTCCTCTTGTCATGAAATTTTAATGAACAATAAAATTTGATCCTATCGCTAACGTGACGTCAGCTAAAACGTCATGTTAGCGATAGGATCAAATTTTATTGTGTTCATCTTTAATTAATAGAATTCATCTTGTCATGGAATTTTAATGAACAATAAAATTTGATCCTATCGTGACGTCAGCTAAAACGTCATTATGCACCTAAGGGGCAATACATTTTAAAAAAAGCTTTAAAAAATAAATTTTAATCCTTTTATGATGAAAGGTTTGAAGCTGCAATTTTTTTGCTTCGTTGTAAAAAGGTTTTTAGCACAAACATTTTCGTGACAATAAAAAGAAAATTCCGACCACAAGGTTGCCGTAAGGTTATACATGCTTTCTGGGTGGTATTCCGTGTAGGAAATAATCCGTCCACTAGGTGGCGTCGATTAAATGATGAAGTGATGCTTTTTATGATATAGTCGATGAACTGAATCAGCAAAATAAAATAAAAACATTTAAAAAAAACTCGAAACAAATCAGAAAAAATCTTCTGTTTATTTCAGTTTCGGCTCATAAATAACAATGAAGGAATATTTTAAAAAATAACACAAGGCAAACAATACACGACGACAGAAAAACAACAACTTGGAGAATGAAAAAACAAACAGATTGTGCTTTGCATTGGATTCATTTCATACATTGAAATAAATATAGTGCGAGTTTTACAAAACAATCAAGCATTTAGCCTTCATTAAAAAACCTTTTCGAAATTTCATCAAATTCTATTTCAATTAATAAAAATCGATAAAATTCAAAATTACCTCAAGTCCTTAAATTAAGATATTTAGAGATATTACGCGAGAAAAAAAAATTCTAAAAGTTCCTTTTAATGTCTTCAAAATTTTAAGTTGTAAAGAATTTTTTATATTCTTATTTTTTTTATAAAAAAATATACTTTTTGCTATTTACTTTCTCCAATATTGGCCAAATTCAACCACTTTGTTTCAAAAAATAGCCTTCTGGAGAAAATAATCCTTAAGTATAAATGTCAATAATGTTGAACTTTTATCAACAAAAGCTTTGTAGCAAAAAATAAAGTTACTTTAGTTTTCTTTATACCTCATCTTAAGGGAGATTTTGTCATTTTAAGTTGTTACAGGAACGACATTGCCAAATTCTTTTCTGGTCGCAAGAAAAATCTTTTGTTGGCTTCAGAATTTTTTGGTAAAAATTAGATTCTTTCAGAGCATTGAATAGTCCCACGAAATTTGATTCAACTAATTTTTATCTACTTGGGTATAATATCAGTGATGTATTTTAAGTTACTTCTCATTAAAAATACATTTTTGAAAATGAACAAATTTATAACAACGGGAAATTGGGGAAAAAAATCTTCTTAACATTTTTATTCTAACAAAAAAAAAAGAAAAAATATATTAGACACATTTTTGTTTTAGTTTTTTTATTAACACTAAATTCAGTAGTTTAAATTCAAATCAATGCAAATTAGTTCGAAATAATTTTTCAAGTTTTTCTTTATTTTACTAAGCATTCATATGATAGCCAAATAATAGTATTCATAGCCAAATAATTTGAACGAAAAGCGAGAATTTCTTTACATTCTTTTTACCAAGTATTTCTGTTTGGTTATTTATTTTGCATGAAATCTAAATTAAGAACGCTCGCAAGTGTTATTTATTTTTTTGACAATTTTCGTAAAAATAAAATTAAACTGAAATATACTCTTGAGTATTAATCCTTATTATTTCAACGCTATGTAACATTGTAATAAAAGTCATTTGATGCTTACCAAGTCAAAATTTTTGATGGTTTTCCGTTGATGAACCAACATAATCTTGATGGTAACCATCAATAATTCCATCATGAACCATTATATTTTTGATGTTATCCAACATAAACAACCATCACCTCGACATAGGAATTCGGACTGATTTATGATGATTCAACATAAGAATAGCTATTTCTTTTGATGGTTTGTTCATTTGGAACCATCAGGAATTTCCATCATAGTATCTTAGAAATCAAATGTTGGAACGATCATGAACCACCATCATCTTAATGTAGGAACTTGAACTGATTTATGATGGTCCAATATAAAACCAAAACCAAATTGTTTTGATGGTATATTCCAGAGAACAAGCAAGAATTCCCATTCATCATGGAAATGTTTAGTTGGAACCATCATTGATTGTTGGCCCGTGAGAGTCAAACTTCTATTAATGGTTAACCATCATAGTATTAAAGTAGCGTTTTCCATCATGGAATGATAGAATTAGTTGGCATATCAAAGACGTATACACGTAATGGAAAATGTTGGATGATGGTGACCATCAAATGATGTTCGACCATCATTTTGGCATATCGAAAACCATGAACATCTAATGTAAAATGTTGGATGATGGTGACCATCAAATGATATCGGACCATCATGAATCACACTTCAAATGATGTTGGACCATCATGAATCACACTTCAAATGATGTTGGACCATCACGAATCGCACTGAAACCAACATAAACCATCAAAGTTTTTTGATGGGACCATTAAGAATTTTGACTTGGGTAGTTTTTATTGTTCTGTTTCACTGATAAACTTCATAAATGAATGTTTCATTGCACAAATAAATTTACTACAATTTTTGAAATACAATAAATTCAAGTATCTTTATAATCATAGCTTTTATATTGAAAATAAATCTTCAAATAATTAAAAGTATCACTTCTGAAAGATCAACTGCTTTATTAAAAATTTATATTATATTTTATATACAGTATACTCTCGATATATCGAACTTCGATAACTCGAAAACCCTGTTTTGACAAAAAAATATTTTTGCTCTTGGTATTATATATCCACTTAATGTTAATTTGAATTCCTATGTCGAAGAGTTTCTTCTCAAAACCTTGTTTTATCGAATTTTTGTTCGAAATAGAAAATTGTTTCGAAAAAAATCACAATATAAGTTTATTATAAACCAATTATTTTAATTCATAATTAATATTCATAATTAATATTTAATGCATAATTATTTTTTGTCTTTACTTTTTAAAAATAAAATTATCATTGTTTCAATTAGACATATAGTCAACTATTATTACATACATACCCAGATAGCAAAATAAGGTTTATTTTAACTAAGCAAAAACCTTTTAATGTAAACCTAAAAAGGTTCTTGTAAACCCTCTAACCTTAAAACGATATCTGTGACAATCTGCTCTATTCTACGTACATTACCCTAATCCAAAACCTTGGAAAACAACCTTCGATATAAAAACCTTCAATCGAGGTTGAGTTAGGGTTTTCAAGTGTGAAAAAAAATCCTTTAATGGAGCTAGTCTCAAGGTGAAAATAATCTTAAATCTTGGCCATTATAAGGTTTTTTCTTTCGCAATGTCCTGCATGCTCCGCTAAAATCCACCTTGTCTTGAAATTTTAATGGACAATGCAATTTGATCCTATCGCTAGTGTGACGTCAGCTAAAACGTCATTACTGACGTAAGTGACAATACTTTTTAAAAAAAGCTTTAAAAAAATAATTTTTCATCCTTTTAGGATGAAAGGTTTGAAACTGCAATATTTTTGCTTTATTGAAAAAAGGTTTTTAGTACAAACATTTTCGTGACAATAAAAAGAAAATTCCGACCACAAGGTTGCTGTAAGGTTACATGCTTCCTGGGATGTCAGTAATTATTCTTATGTTTTGTGACTCTAATTTTAGAGTAATATTTTAGAATATATTTTTCTACTTCTTAGAACATATTGAGTTCTGAACTTGCTATCTCGAAAATCTTTTAGCTTCGAGATATCGAAAGTATACTGTATATTCATACAACTCATTGTTTGATGTTTCGCATTTTTGTTTTATGGATACAGATTCAATTTGTGAGGTGAACGGTTAAAGTTACTTTCTTTTTTTTTTTTTAACTGTGGTTTCAAGAGATATCTACCAAGAATTTGATTACTTTCAGTGTTTTTCAATTTAAAAATGATTTCTTTTTTATTTATAGATATTTTGTGCTCCTCTCTATTGCTACACGACATTCCAAAAATATCTATAGTCATTTTTGATCGATAGAAAAAAATCGATGTCTTTTTCTATGGACATTTTCGGACCAATAAATAGGTCAAAGACAAACTTTTTTCCGTTACTAAAGTTACTGGTATTTTTTTAATAGTTAGGAACTACACAACTCTGTCATTATTATTATTATTTTTTTTAGAATATTGATTTGTAAATTTTTAAAGTTCGGTTTTAAAATAAATAAGTTAGAAATACGGCAAAGCTAGGAAGTTATAACTAATGTGGAGAATGTTAAGATTGTGAACTTACAAAATGCATTCTGTTTCAATTAACCGCTTCCCTTTCCAATTTTTTTTTGAAAAAAATGCAAAAAATCAACTCATTTTTCAACATATACAACATAAAGCAAAAAATCAAAATATTTCATTAACAAATACAAGGAGCTAAATCAAAACATAATACACTAGTTCTAAGTTGAAATTTAAATTTTTTTATGTGTAAAAAGTATTTAATTTACTATCAGTTTACTATCCAAAATTATCTTGGGCAAATGAAAAAAGTTAAATACATATTAGTCTTTGTATTTCTTCTTCATAATCTGAAAAATCATCTGCATTACTGTCACTTTCGCGCGCGATTGCCCTTTTTTTACTCTTTCTTTTAATGCAAATTCACGAACCATCGTATATACAATTATACAAAACACGTCTGCAGTTCCACAAATAGCAAAACTCCCAAAGAAAAACTGGCAAATTTCCAATTACAGCAGATTATTATTATTTTTTGTTTTGCTTCCGGTCGAATAAAAACGTGATAAAACAAAACATATGGACGTATTCTGCTATGCCCGAGTTAACTCGGAATAATAAATATTTGCAATACATACCCGAGTTTACTCGGGATAATAAATATTTGCAATACATACCCGAGTTAACTCGGGTATGTATTGCAAATATTTATTATATTATTATAATTATATTGCAAATAAATATTTATTATATTTTTAAATATCGGGTATGTATTGCAAATAATATTATTCCCGAATATATTTATGCAAATATTATTCGGGTAGATATTGCATTATATTTATATGTATTGCAAATATTTATTATTCCGAGTTTCCTCGGGTATGTATTGCAAATATTTGCAATACATACCCGATATAATAATAAATATTTGCAATACATAATAAATATTTGCAATACATATAAATATAATGCAATACATACCCGAATAATATTTGCATAAATATATTTGGGAATAATATTATTTGCAATACATACCCGATATTTATAAATATAATAAATATTTATTTGCAATATAATTATAATAATATTATAAATATTTGCAATACATACCCGAGTTAACTCGGGATAATAAATATTTGCAATACATACCCGAGTTAACTCGGGATAATCAGGGAAGCGGTTAAGGGTAATTTGCAACATTACTGAATATTTACACACTGTTTAATTTACGAATGTTCCATTTCGAATTAAAAATAATTAAGAAAAAAAGTATAATTCACGAAAAAGTTTGAAAAGAATATGACATGACAAAATTGCAATTATTTTATAGAAAGATGTGTAAACGTCATCAATAAAAGTTATCTCTTATAAGATAAAAAATATTATCAATAGTTATCTCTCAAATTTGTTGCATAGCAAATTATTCCTTCTCAAGATTCATAACGCATGTTTAATTCTTAGATTTGAAGTAATTTAACAAGTAAAAAACTATTACTAGCGCTTTTAAATTGTAAAAATTAATAACGTGTTGAATATGCAAAAAAGAGAATAAAGTTATACAAATCTGTGGTTTTTAAAATAAACGAGGTTATTTTAGTTTTGTACGCATAGGAAATTAGATTTATTATACGAATTTTAAAAGTTCTATTCTGTAAAGTGTTTAGTATAATTTAAAACGGTTTTATTCAAATGTACAATAGCATAGATACTTTTTTTTCTTATCAAACCAAAAATTATGAAATATCTTTGACTGACAGAATATCATTCTTTTGTTCCCATAGTAACCTAGAAAAAATAGAATGCTCTTTGTTCAATGGTTCTTCTAATGCTATTTTTTAATAATAATAAAAAAAAGAAGCAGCTATTATTTCTGGAGACATACGTAACCATGGAAACAGATTAACTTTTCTAAAGTCTTTATCTTAGTTTCAAGATTCTTAATTTCTTTCTTTCAACGACTGTACAATAATAAGCTTCAGTTCAGAGAGTAAATTGTTTAGATTTAGTAAAGATTACGCTTTTAAGCGGGCTCACGAGGAATTTTTATTTTATTCCGTATTAAAATATTAGAAAAGAGAACCCCCCCCCAAAAAAAAAAACAGATTTAAAATGTAGAAAAACTTTAATCATCTAAATTTAAAAAGCATAAAAAAAGAAGATAAAAGAGATTCTTTTAATTTTTTAAAATTCCTAATGCTCCTGTTAAATTCTTAGTTTTAGGCTACAGTGGACACAGAAAATCGTGAAAATCACCCGAAAAATCGATTTTCTAATTTCGACCTCTTCATATTAATTAGTAAAAAAGCATATTAATTATTAAAATCATAAGAATTTGTAAAACATTAGGCAATATTAGCGCTGTTTTGCTTTTTTATTACAAAAACTTGTTTTTGTGAGTGTTTTGTGTAGTGTTTCTCAAAACAAAAATTTTGCATCGAACTGGAAATTGAAATAGTTCCATGCGCTATAATTTCGATGGCTATTCCATGAAACTTTTTTGACGCACTCTCTAGATCAATAAAAAAAAACTTGAAGAGAAAAAAAATTTGAAAATAGGGTGTCACAACATATTTTATTGTCATTTCAGTGTTCCAAAATGATCATACAGGGACGCTTTTCAGGTTTTTTTAAATATTTTTTTAAAGCCTAAACTTGCTTTTTCTAGTAGAAAAATTAATAGAAAAATGTGCAAATCCCCCCCCCCCCCCTACAATTTGAAGAGTTGAAACCAACAAATAGATTTTGAATTTAAGGAAAAATTTAGCTCAAAGAGCTAATTTAAACTTCACAATAATTCGACAAAATGTAAACTTTTCCTGTTATAGCATGAATTATGCATCAAATTATAAATTTTTTTTATGTTCTCTATCTAAATGTAAACAATTTCTACAAGTTACAGCAATGTAACCTTATTTTTTAAGAAAAACTTATTAAGAGTCCACTGTAGCCTTAAGGATGATATATTATGTGAATTTTTAAATAAGATAGGTTTGTCATAAGTAAGGCCCGGATTTTGATGACATTTGCATTTTTTTTGCATTTTTTGTCTTTTGGAGCATTTTCTTAGATTTATAGGGTATTTTTCTTTAAATTTTGGGGCGTATTTTGCATTTTAATGCATTTTTTAAAGTTTTTTGTTAATTTTTTCCAATTTTTATTATTTTTTTATCAATTTTCATTATTACACTGGCTTCCAAACAATGAAGAAAATCTATAGAATATTAACAGGTGAAGCAAAATCTTTTCAAATTGAAGAAGAATTGTCAGTAAGTGAGACCGTTTTTTTCAAGTACGCACCTATAACATCAGTAGACGTTGAAAGAAGCTTCTGCAGGAATGAAAATTTACTTTCAGACAAGAGACTCTCGTTTACATTTCAAATTATCAAAAAACAATTAATAATCAAATGTAATTCTGATATTCAGTAATATTATGAGATGGAAGTTGTTATATTCATTTAAGTTTCTATACAAAATAAAAATATTTTGGTGTCAATATATTTTCCTTTTTTTGTTATTTTAGGATATAAAACAAATTTTTCAAACTTTAATGAACGCAGAACAAGTATTGCATTGCTTTATATTTTTTAAATGACTCATAATAGTTTTAAAGAGCAAAACATTTTTTAATTCAATATTTTTTCTTTATTTAAGGCATTTTTTGCGCAATTTTTGGATTTTTAAGGGCATTTTTTGTCCTTTTTAGGGTCATTTTTTGCACTTTTTAAGGGCATTAGTTGAGATTTTTTAGGTCATCAAAATCCGGGCTCTAGTCATAAGTAAGTAGTAAAATGAAAAAGCCTAACAAAATAAGATCCCTTTAAATTTCAGATTAGTTACTGAATACTTGCTGCTTGTTTGCAAGATAAAAATGAAAGATAAGGGACTTTTCCAGTGTAAAATCTTAGGAAGTAATGAAATAATAATTCTTATTTTTTTACGTTCATTGATAAAATGTTTTTAAGCAAGTTACAATGCTAAGCAATTTGAGATTTACCGGACCTTTCCTCCAAATCTATATTGTGTTGGCAACTAAGTTCCCGCCACTTTTTTTGAATTTTAACGTTACACATACCATTAAACGTTTTTGGCATAACGTTTTCGATCGTTTGAAAGAGGCTCTTTTGTTTTCTAGCAGAATATATATACAGTCAGACCTCTATTTAACGAAGTCGCTAAATCTCGATAATAAGTTCGTTATATGGAACATTTGTTAAATAGAAAGTCACCTTTTGAAATACTTAAATAACACAGAACAGGTTTTATATTCCTAAACACTAGACATAATTAAAATAGCAAGTGATACACCTTCATCTTGTAAACTAGTATCCACTATTTATTTTGTAAATTTTGACCATAGAAGAAATCTGCGTGGAAAGCAAGAATAGAGCAAAACATTATCCAGTACATGCTACATGCATTTTCAACTAAAAAAAGCTCAATTTTTGTATAAAATTATTGTTGCGTTTATTATAAAAGTAATATTAAACATAACTTACCTCTTGCGTTAAGTTTAATTACTACTGATTAAATCCGTTGATTTTGTCTGAGTTTTTCGCTTGAAATGCAAACAAAAAGGGAAAGGGGTTTTACTGCTTTCTCTAAAAGTTAAGTGGCTTCCAAAATCAATTCTAGGTCATTTCGCCCATATAATGCGTTTACAAGTTTGAGATATTTTAGGAAATAGGGAAAGTGAAGAAAAACTCGTTGAACAGAAAATTCGCTTCGCAATTTGGAAGTTATTTCACGAAGAAATTTCCAAAAAATTCTTGGTTCCTCGAAAAAAATTGCTAAATAAAGAAATTCGCAAAATGGAAGTTCGTTAAATAGAAGTCCGACTGTATATTGTTTGTTCAAGTTAATTTATGTCAGTTTTAAAATCATTAAAATGACTGTCAACTCACGAAAAATGAGCATTTTCAATACCACCTTTTTTGTTGTCGTTTTCAATCAAGTATTGACGACCGTAAAAGCTGCTCGCGACATTTCTGCTGTGCAGGGAGAGGTAGTCGTCACTGAAGGAATCACTCGTGATTTGTATGCCTAGTTTAAGAATGGAATTTTTGACCTTAAAGATGCTATTCTTACACCCCCGTTAAGTCGTTGAAGTGATTAAACCAACTTTTGTACGAACATTCCTATCAAACAATAGAGCCGACAGACACTGTTTGAAATTTTTCCGAAAAAATGGTGCAGTGAACAATTTATTTATTATGGACGATTTATTATAATTGTTATTTCACCATATTTAACCAAAATAATCAAATAACCATTAAAAAGATAGTATCCAAACTGTTAACTGTGAGAAAAAAATCATTTATAAACTGCTTTCACCTAAAACTGTTAAACAACCAGAATATTATCTGCGTCAACTAGGCCAACAGTAAATAAAAATCGTGAGCACATTCTTCAAAAGGCTAAGCAGCTAAATGTTAAGAATCTAAAGGTTAAGAATTAAAATTTTTACTTTTCATTATCGAAGCCTTAACAATCTTATATAAATAAATGTGTGGTAAATAACTAATGAAACCACTTTGTTCCTTTCAGCTGGGTATAGTTTCTCTATGGTAAGAACTCCCCCATCACGAAGTCTGAGGCCGTCTGCTGCTATTGAAACAAGAATAGCGCTTTCAGGGAAGATAGCTTCTCGTCACTCTTAGGGCTAACACATTAGACTGAATAAAAAGATTCCCTATCTCTCGCCGACCCAAGCCTTAAACCACACTTGACCCCACACCCCTACTTGAAATAGTTATACCTCGTCACTATATTCACAGCCACGGGTCCAGACGAATGGCTAGGGGAGTTTTTACTTTGGACAAACTATACATACTGTAACCTACAAGTTAAATCAATCTATCTCATTACGGGCTGAACGAGTGATGAAAATTCAAAATTTCCACTATGCCTTCAACGCGTGAGGAGTTTCCAGTATGATTTACTCTTTAATTAGTGACCCTGGGTTATTGGAGCATGAAACTCTAATTCACACATCGATGACAGCACCACAGCTGCTTAATACAAAAAAGTCTAGTATTTCCCTTTTCTCAAAATAGATGGCACCACTAGATAATATAATTAAGACCCATTTTGCAAGTCACCTGACAAAACACAACTCAACCACAGCCTTACTACAATACCTATTATCTAACAAAAAACCCAATTCCAGTTAAATTTCATTTTTTTTGGTTTTAAAACCAAACTAGTTGTATATTGTTACAAAACTGTATAATTTTGTATTCCTGTTGTTTTTTTTCTTCTTAACCATACCAGTTGCAAACGGTTTTAAACAGAGGTACTCCATACACGGTTTTGAAGCAAAGGAAAGCCCCTACCCGTAAATTTTACGGTTAATTGAATGGACGGACTGTTGATTTTATCAGAATTTTATTATAAAAATTTTAATAGTGTAGAAAAGGGAATGCTGCCCCACTTTAAAATTTTTTTTGAACATTAGTTGCCAACCTAATATAATTCTCTTGACAGATCAAAATTTCCTTTGCTTTATCTCCCTTTTCATCATGGTTTCCAAGATTTTCTAAAAAATATTTCTTTTTTGGAAAAATTTTCATTTTACTGGGCTAGTTAGTAATATATTAATTACTTTATATTTATTTTTTGTCAGGGCTAAAGAGAATAGAAGGGCTAGTTCACTCCGCTCTTAGAGCTGAAGCTACGATTTCCCTCCTCATGACGTCACTGTGTCCACAGATCTCGGAGATCGCAAGCAAAGATATTATGATAAATTGGCATCTTTCTCTTTGTAAAAATAAGTTAGATTTTTTCTGGTTATTTGCTTTCAAACTTTACGTAATTAACACATTATTTCCGTTCATAAACATAGTTCAAAAAAACTTTCTTGGCCATTATATTTAAAAAAATACCATTTTAAACTTATAAAAATGTTTTACTAGTTGGCGAAAAGGACACTATAAATACTTTATTTTAAAAAAGTTCAGTTTTAACTTTAATTATTAAGAAAAATGAAAGCATATATCGATACTTTTTTTATCTACATATTCTTTTATAACAATAAGTAGTGTTAAATTTAGAATCCCTGATTTTAAAATATGCCGTTAATAGCAATTTGTTCATACTTAATCATTAGGAAACATCAACCTTAAACGCTAATTACTGAAACAAAATAATAATTTAGGTTCATAATGACATTAGAAACTTTACAATTGTTTATAGATATTTAAATTTACGATGATATAATTTATAGATATTTAAATTTAAGAGAATATAATTTTTAAAAAAAATCATAAATATTTAGAATAACTACATTAAAAAATATGTTATGAAATTAGGAGAATTCCAACTATATACTATATATTTTATTCATACTTTTTTTTTACATTTTAATTTTCTTTGACTTTATCCATTTTTTAAATTTTTTTCACCTGCCTTTCTTTTTGAAGTAACGAGGCGGTTTCTATTTAGATAATGAATTGTTGTAAAAGTTCTTAATGACAGAATAAACGTATTGCTGTTTTATATTAACTGTGTCATTTCGGAATCCATTCTTTACATAGTTGTTCATTTACTTTAGGGAACACGCGGAAAATTATATTTTTTCCTTCTGCTTTTATATAAAATTTTTTCAAGTTGCAATCGCGAAAACTGGCATTTCGATTATAGTTTTAAATTCTTGTAAATTCACTGCAAAAACTGAGGAAAGTCATTATAGAAAATAACAATTGTCTTAGAATATCTAGCAAAAAGAAATGCTCCAATATTAGTTAGAGCTAGTAAGGCCGAACGCTCTGTTCTTGAAGTAAAAGTGCGAGCTTTGCGCCAAAGTGACGTCACTAGAGAAAATCGGAGGATTGGCGCGGCGAGAGCTACTTCAAAGGAGTGAACCAGCCCTTCTATTCTCTTTAGGCCTGAATTTTTGTAGTCTACAACATTTTTTATTAGTTTATATTTGAAAAAAAAATATATAATAATCTTCCTATAGAATTTAAAGAAAAAATGGAATGTAATAAAAAGGTGGGTAAAAATTTTTTTAAAATTCTATTTTTGGGCAGAAGTAGATTTTTTATACATATTTAAATGAATGAAACAGGGAAAGGTTATGGAAAATTTGAGCAAAAAACGTCTTTTTTTTTTTTTTTAAACATTTACTACTTAGCTACATTTATAATCTTTTTTTTTCGTTTCAGTTTAGACGATAAATACAGTAGTGTAGAATTTGAATTTGCAGTAATTAATTTTTCAAATGCTGGACACTGAATGTTATGAGTCCCTTATGTTAACGCGTTTTTTTCAGGGAACGTTAGCAGAAAAAAAAAATACTTCGAAAACCGACTTTAATAGACAAAAAAAAAAAAAAAAAAAAAAAATTAANAAAATTAAAAAAAAAAAAAAAAAAAAAAAAAAAAAAAAAAATTCATCGCCGAAAGGAGAACACATGTTACCCATAGGCAAAATGGTTGCTGTATAATATTTTTTCTACTCTCTTTATTTGTGATATTCACCTGAATTAATATTGAAAACGATCTAGTTTGAACTGTAGGTTAGAATTTCTGATCCTTAATTAAAACAAAAATATCGTTCAAATGATGAAATTTTCTTTTATTCACAACTCAAGAAGTATTTATGGGATCTCTCTGGTCCCCTATCTCAAAAATAATCTCACCAACTTAATGCACAACAAAATTAAAAGCGAAAAAAAGAACTCTAATAAATTTTACAAACAGCAGCGGTCGCCATAGCAACGCATGCAGTGACGAAGCTCTTTTCTATTACTCTCGAACACAGTTTAAAAGTGTGATGACGTCTAAATAAGGGGCGCACGCCATCAAACCCAAAACGACACCCATTTTGCCGATGGGTAAAAGAAAAATGGTTACGATAAACACCGATTAACTAATAAAAAAAAAGTTAGTTTTATTTTGATACGTAGATGCAATATTTATATAAACAATTCTTATAAAATTGCTATGATATTAAAACTCGCAAAGTAACCTTTTTTTTCAGACATTACACTAGGAAAAACATCTTAAGTCAGCCATACATTCTGCATCTTTAAGACAACATCAAATCATTATAAATATAAATTATTATTTACAGCAGTCACATAAGAAGGGTTGTTCAAATCGCAAAGCCACAAGACACAAGAAGTTGCTAGAAAGTCACAGAAGCGTTTATATGTTACATTCTACATTAAGTGTGTAAAGCTTATAAACCAGTACAGAACTCATGCTTATTGAGAAGCGCGGAGTGATATCATGAAATAATACAGCGTATGGGTCGTAAGCTATTTGAAGTATATGGCTTTTGACTAATTATCGTCGTAATTATTAGGCTAATTGGAAAAATCTCCAATATTTTTTTTTAATTAGCCTAACACTTTTACCGTGAGCTTACTTACTTTTAGGCAAGCTAGAAAATGTGTCATCCTTTGTTTAATTAGCCTGATTAATTTCAAGTAGTTTGCAATAAGTCCAAAATAGCGGAAAAAAACACAATTTAATTAAATGTTTATAACAATAAGCCTGACAGGTTCAAACTGATCAACACTTCCGAATTAGTCTAAGGGCATGTTGGCTGATTGTAATAAGTCTAAGAAAATATCAGGCTGAATTTAAAAAAAAACAACAACAAACAACAGCAAAAAAATAATAAATTTTTCCCATTAGTCTGAGGTATTGTAAAGTACTAGTGACATTTGCAAGACTGAATTTTTTAATAATCCTACAGCAGAGCCTGGTGGGTCAGGGGATAGAGAATTCGCCTTCCAATGAGGTGAACCGGGTTCGATTCTTAGTGGTAGGTAGGTCTCAGTAGCAGACGGATTATGGGTTAGAGTCCCCAATCGTCAGTCTATCCGTGAGAGGTCTTTGTAGTTTTCCTCTCCACGTAAAGCTAATTAGTTCCAATAAAAAGTCTTCCACAAGGCAATGTTCTCCCGATACTTAATCCAGGAGTTCCGTTGTCTGCTGCATTGGGTTCAAAATTGCAAGGTTACGGAGTTGAACATTAGTAGTCGTGAACTCTAAATTGGGTTGGCTGTTCAACGACTGTTTTAAAATAAAACAATCCTACAGCATCTTATGATCCCCCTTGCTATTGGGCCAACAATTAGAAGTTAACGCGTTTTCTCTCACCACGCAACGCATATGCGGCTTAGTTTCATTCAAAATGTCGTTCACGAATGCGAATCATCTCCAATTCTTGTCCCAAAAGTTGGGTTCAAATTATACAAGACTATGGAGAGGACAATTGATATCTGGATTGGCTGTTCAAACGTCGGTTATAACACAAAGTATTAATCTTCGAAAGCACTGGTCTCTAAGTTCACCTTCTTAAGGCACGCAATATTTCTGATGTCATAGATAAGCACTGACTCTTCCACTTGGAGAGTGTGCTTCATGCAGTACAGTAAAATCTGTGTAAGTTGATCACTTGTAATGTATTTAGTGGTTAATTTAGGCAGGTTACCAACTTATAAAAGGAATGTGCCACTGTTTTTTTATATCATGTTATCCCTAAAAATAACACGTTAATTGTTTTTTTTTATATGGTGAACTTTCAAATGGTTTTGGTTAGTTTTTCATACTATTTGAAAAATTCGGTAAAATTCTGACTTATAACAAATTAACGTAAAAAATATCTTTGAAAATGTTTTCATTTTTTTTCCCGTTCAACTTATGCATGGTTTTTTAATGATACCCTTAGATAAAATAGACTTAACTCAGCGATCAATATTCAAGATAGACATAAGGTGAAATTGCAAAGGTTTTGCTTTCTCTTATGTTTTAGGATTAAAGTCGGACCTCTATTTAACGAAGTCGCTCAATCCCAATAATAAGTTCGTTACATGAAAAATTGCTTAAATAGAAAATCACATTTTGAAATACTTAAGCAACCCAAAACAGGTTTTAAATTCATAAACACTAGGCATAATTTAAATAGCAATGGATACGCCTTTATCTTGTGAACTAGTATCTACTATTTATTTTATAAATCTTAATCATGAACGAAATCTGCATGGAAAGCAAGAATAGAGCAAAACATTATCCAGTGTTACACTATCATGCTAGTAACATATTCAACTAAAAAAAAGTTTCATTTATGTGTAAAATTATGGCTGCATTTATTACATTTATGTGTAACATTATGGCTGTATTTATAAACATACATTGCCACATGCGTTCTTTAGTTTAATTGCTACTGATAAAATTCGTCAATTTTGTCTGAGTGTTTCGTTTGAAATGCAAACAGAAAGGGAAAGGGGTTTTATTGCTTTCTCTAAAAGTTAAGTGGCTTCGAAAATCAATTCAAAGTCATTTTCCCCATATAAAGTGTTTACAAGTTAGAGATATTTTGGGATATAGGGAAAGTGGAACTAAAAGAAAAGTTTGTTAAATAGAAAATTTACTTCGCAATTTGGAAGAAATTTCCAAAATGTTCTTGGTTCCTCGGAAAAAAAAATCGCAAAATGTAAAAATCGTTAAACAGAAGTCCGACTGTAGTTCCATTCCGTTCTGGATAAAAGCTGTCAGCTCTCAAGGGTGGTCATCTTGTCAGGTTTAACTGTAACACTTGAATGCAACGCAACTGTAAATTTTTAAGCAACTTCTTGGTGGTGTGGTGTAAGCGAAAATTGACATATTTTACTTGTAGAAAGGGATTTATATAGCTCTCTTTTTTCTTAAAAAAAACTGAATTCGATCGAATGTTTGGGGGATAAAGGGAACAGGCACGATACATCAAAACCACATCGAACATTAACGCTCGTAAAAATGTCGTAAAACGCTCATTTGTATAGATTCATAACATCCACACTTAAAATTCATATACATGAATATGGGAAGGAAAATATCAACAGCTTTATAATACGTTTATACAATACAATAAGAAAAACTCATTTTCTCCAGTCCACCCCTGTGTCTATAGGACTGGTCAATATGGACCACCCCAAATGTAAACTATCGACTTTAGACATCTGCGGGATTTTAATTAATTTTTTTTTTTTTTTACAGATTGTCGAGTGCAAGACCTTGTCTTGCAGTGTTTGCAGTTCAGATACTATCTTTGAGAAGAAGGGAATTGCAGAGGCCTTATTGTCTTTAGATGACTACTTGGATCCTGTTTTCAGTCACTGAACTACTTGGCGCGAAATGTGTCCACCTCTGGCTCCTTTGGCGAGGTAAATACTCCTTGCATCACTGCTTACCAGAGAACAATTGTTGCTAAATCAAAAAAAAAAAAATTATTATTTTCATATCATATTTATCTCATTTAAGCTTTAAAGTGCATAAGAACTTCAACTAAAAAAAAAAGCAAAGAATTTTTTCGAAACTTAAAATGATATTTTTGTTTTTTATAAAATTTGTGATTATTTTTCGAAATAAAAATTTTTTTTCCAGCCGCATTTAATGAAATTAAAGAATAAATTGGGATCGACTAAAGGCGATCACAGGTTACCCGTTGGCTAAACGATTGTTGTCCAATTTTTTTTGGACAACAATCTGAATAAGTATAGAAAACGATCCAGTTTGAACTGTAGGTTAGAATTTCTGATTCTTAATTAAAACAATAAAAACTAAAATATCGCTCAAATGATGAAATTCTCTTTTATTCACAACTCAAGAAGTATTTATGGGATCTCTCTGGTTTTCATATCTCAAAAACAAACTCACCAACTTAATGCGCAACAAAATTAAAAGTGAAAAAAAATGAATTCTAAAAAAATGTATCAAACAGCAACGGTCGCCATAGCAACGCATGCAATGACGACGTGTACGCACTGTTACTCTTGAACACAGTTGATAAGTGTGATGGCGTCGAAACAAGGTAGGCACGCCATCAAACCCAAAACAACACTCATTTCGCCAATGGACTCTTTGGTCAAAAATGGATCAAAAGTCATTAAAAATGTTAAAAAAACAAAAAAGGGAGACACAATTACGAAATTTCACACAATCAAAGAATGAAACTGATTTATACAAATTCAAAAAGGGCATAGTATGAAAATAACATTTTAAATAATAAGTGAAGGTCCTAAATAATAAATGCCCTAGTTAATGCTAAAATATTTTTAACTAGCGAACGGCGCATAAAGAAGAAAATTTAGTCCGGAAACGAATTTAACCCGAAACGAGAGAAAGGATGCTGCAGAATCTAATAGTGCGTCGAATAATTTGGTCAATACACTAAAAAGAATTTTGTTTGCTTACGCTTGTGCCTCCACTTTCCCACGTGCAAATATAACCATTACTACTATAAATATTTAGATCTATTGGAGAACAGAAGTACTTTTTCTGAGTAATCATTTTTAAAAGTAACATTTATCTTCTTATAACATTATATTGTTCAAACAAATTTGATGAGCTCACAACTATAATTTAATATTTTCGCTTACCAAACGGGCGGATATATTAAATAGGGGAGA
Source organism: Parasteatoda tepidariorum (assembly GCF_043381705.1). Taxonomy (NCBI): domain Eukaryota; kingdom Metazoa; phylum Arthropoda; class Arachnida; order Araneae; family Theridiidae; genus Parasteatoda; species Parasteatoda tepidariorum. Next base: position 7,144,816 of record NC_092208.1, on the reverse strand, counting down.
GTGGGGTCGATTGTAACATTTTCTACTTAACTATTTTTAACTAAAAAAAAAATCCAATATATTATTAGTATTAATTGACAGACGAGTAAAGTAGACTATCCTCTGCTAGAAAAAAAAAATAAATACCTTATTTTAAATGCTATTATATTAGTTATTAAAATTTTTTGACAGTCGTGCACTTGTTACAATTGTCCCCACTTACGGGGTCAATTGTAACAGTTCATAAATTCAACTAAAACATAGTTAATTATACACATTATCATAGTTGTGATATATTTTTTTATTGATCAAAATAGTAGAGATATTTTAGGAGTAGAAATAATAATGAGCAGAGACCTAAAGGGTTAAACTTTTAACTTTAAGGGGCTAAAAATTTTAATTTATGCTGTGAAAGGTGACAAATAAAATAATGCACATGCAACATAATATAAATGATATAGGAAACTATTGGTGGTTCTTAAAGAGTTAAGTAATAAGAGTTTGTAAACACAAGATTATTTATTTTCAGCTGTTACAATCGTCCCTTTACTTATTGTCACAATCGTCCCCAGGACGCCATTTCAGCTTCATTTGTTAAAAACAATGCTAGTTAATTAACAAAACTAATCTTTTTTTTTTGAAATGTTAATTAAGGTGTCCACTTACATATTCGGTTAATAATTTTAATTTGTTTAAACAAAATTACTTTGTTACAATATAATATTCTAATACCAAAAAAAGTACTTACGTAACGTGAAAATATCTTTTGTGATGTAACTCTTTTAAAAGTACTTAAAAATGGTTGCCAGAAGGGGTGTACATGTAGATTTATTAAATACACCTTGTGCGCCACCTAGGAACCAAATCTAGAACCAGACACTCAAAATTTTTGCTCTGTTACTATCGTACCCTGTTACAATTGACCCTACTCTCCCCTACTATTTTTGCTTGCGTCTTATTGTGGAAGAAGCTGATCGTTAAATTCTAAATCATTTAACAGAACTCTTCAACTGTAATTTATAACAGCAAATTAACGTTATTTGCACAAAAATAATAATTGTAAAACGGGTTAATAAGATTAGACCACTTTTCTAAATAACTTTACATTAAAATGTAGCGTAGAATTACATAATAATAATAAAAAACAATACTCTTGGTTACAAACTCTTGAATTAAAAGCGTAATAATAGCAGTACAGGAAAATAACTTTACATTGGGGATACAAGAACATCTAATATATATAATTCTCTAACGTGGTTCCCAAATTTTGGCTGTATTTCTTTTCCGCCGGTGGCAACGTTTGCTTTGTTTTGTTTACGCTACTATTTCTCTTACACGGCGAATCGACCAATGATTGCCGCTAAAAATGTCACATACCAAATCTAGCTGAGGTGGCTCAACATATAGCGCTTTTAAAAACGGAAATTGAAATAACCAGAGAGCATCAGCAGCGGCAATCTCATACTATTAAGCTAGGCAGAAGTGAGTAGTTTTTGTCGATAGATCTCTATTTTAGTATTTTGTCGAAAGCCCTTTTTTTCACGAATTTATATATTACGAATTTACTTGACGATTTTTGATTTATATCACGAATTATACTATAGCACATTTCTAATAATTTTAACGAATTACATGTCATTTATTTGAATTCAAATCTATTTTAATGACTTAGTATTTACTAAAAAGATGTAATTTAAAAAAAAGAAAGACAAAAAAAAAAGTTTTTATATGGATTTGAATTCTTAGAATTTTGTGCATTTGCAATGTACCTAAGTTAGTAGAGAGCGAAGCGAGATTGGTTTGCGAAGCAAACCATATAGGATTACGAAGCAATTTTCGGGGGTTGGCGAGCGTTGCGAGCAGGGGGCGCAGACCACTAGTTTTTAGAAAAACAATACCTTTATGAATTTTATTAATTTCATGCTGATAGCTAAACAATATGGAAATGAATGAGGAAAAACTGGATCCTACCGACCAATAAAAATGCATGGACAAAAATTTTAAACTGCTACACCATTATTAGATTTTAATATAAAGTAAGATATTTTCCTTTGATGGAGAATGAAGGCAAATGAAAATGATATCTATTTAAATTTTTGGTGCAAAATCTCAATTAAAAATAAGATTCTTCATTTTGATTTCATGACTAATCGCTTGATGCTTCGAAATATTTTTTGTTGATGTAATTCCAATTCCCGAAGAAATTAAAAAAATAGCTGAGAATTTTCGTCTGTTGCCGAAAGAGTTTTAAATGTAAACAATGCAAAATGAAAAAAGAAAAGAACATGAAATAAATCGACAGTTTTTGGTTTAAAAATAAAGTCGCAAAATTTTAAAGGTTTGTAAAAACAGGATTACGACTAGCGCATTCACTATTTGTATTTATATGAAAATTCTAATAATATTTCGTCTTCTTTTTGCAATAACAGTCCATTTTTCGTACAATGTAAAAAAGAACATTTCATTAAAATTTTTTTTTATTATGTTTGGCAGTCAAGGGGAAAGAAATAGATATGAATAGAGTTTCTAGACATATTGTCTAGCAGTTCATATTCAGTTTCATAACGCGTCCCAATGTCATTTAATTTAACACTTATGAACAATTTGGAACTGTTTCAAAAGGAATTCTTTCTTTGTTAAACACTGAATGAGGTATTTTTTTTCCTTCCTCCATAGTTGAAAAATGAGTTAATAGCAATTCTAGTAAAGTATAGATATCCTCTTTTTATATTTATAATCATGCCTTCAATGGAGCATGATTTGTCGTTAAAGTAGTTAAAAGAATTTTAACTTAAAATGTTTGCGCAAAAAATGGAATGAGGACATTTCTAATAATTAGAATTAAAAGTATTTGCTTTCTTAAATACTGTATGACTTGAAAACAATTGTTCGTTAGACAACACTGTGTATTGCATGTTGCTAATAGGGAGATTTCGCACCCATTTTTCCGACCATCAGACGTAGATCTTATTGACTCTGGGCCACAGAGGCATCCTCATTGTGTACGTTGACGGGCCAGAGAAGAATTTGCAGCAATCAGATTTGAATTTTTTTTTTTTTTTTGAGTTAGAGCTTAGTTTCCTTATCGAACTAACGTTACAAGAATCGCTACAAACTACTTTTTTTTTGCCCTACTCACTACACTACTGCTTTTAAAATATAGCGTAGGGGAGAGTGGGGTCAATTGTAACAGGGTACGATTGTAACAGAGCAAAAATTTCGAGTGTCGGGTTCTAGATTTGGTTCCTAGGTGGCGCACAAGGTGTATTTAATAAATCTACATGTACACCCCTGATGGCAACCATTTTT
>NC_092208.1:7112926-7140240 GCF_043381705.1 Parasteatoda tepidariorum | reverse complement strand
ACTGGCATTTCGATAATAGTTTTAAATTCTTGTAAATTCACTGCAAAAACTGAGGAAAGTCATTATAGAAAATAACAAATGTCTTAGAATATCTCGCAAAAAGAAATGATCCAATATTAGTTAGAGCTAGTAAGGCCAAACGCTCCGTTCTTGAAGTAAAAGTGCGAGCTTTGCGCCAAAGTGACGTCACTAGAGTGACGTCGGAGGATCGGCGCGGCAAGAGATACTTCAAAGGAGTGAACCAGCTCTTCTATTCTCTTTAGCCCTGACTTCCGGCAACTGTCTACCAGGCTGCTTAACTTTAATTTTTTTAAAAAAAAAATAACTTTGCCTTTGTATGCTTTACAGCTCTACAGCTCTACAGCTTTGTTTGCTTTACAGCTCTAAATAAAGTGCTTTTAGACTGGCAGATTAAACACAACTTTCAATTAAGTCAAGTTTCGTGTCTATATAGAATCCAAAAAATTAAAACTATCCACTATTTCGTGATGACGGTTTTCAAATACATGAACGAACTTCTTTCAGATATGGTGACAAATAGGGACATTTTTTAAAACAGTTATTTTTTTTTATTATTTAGTTTAATCTACATTCAGAGCCTGACAAAGGCAAGGGCATACGGGGCAGTTGCCCCGGGCCCCACATCAGAAGCGGCCCCCAAATCGAATTAAAAATTTATTTTAGGTCTCCTTCTTTGATGAACTTTTTTTTAAACAAAATATCAGTACAGTGTAAAATCCATCTGTTTTATGTTAGCTTCTTCATTAATATCTATTGTATGAACACAATAAATCTATATTTCGTAAATCCCCGGCTTTCTAGTGCAGAATTCAGCAGATTTTTTGCAATTACGATGGACAAATTTGGCCAATCAAAAGCCTGTATTTTCACATATCGCAAAATGCGATATTTTACAAAAATACAGGCTTCTGATTGGCTTAAGTGAGCCATCGTCATTGCGAAAATTTAGCTGAATTTCGCCCTAATGTCAGCAAGGATGTGAATTTTTCGCAACTAGACGACAAAGTTAACAATCAGAAAACTGCATTCGGCATGAATGGATATAGAATTGTCAGAAAATGAATATAGTGGACAGAACGATACCATTAAAAGGGTGGAGGCGACTTTATAGCTATTATAGATTCGAGTCAATTTTCTAGCTTCATATGAGGTGAAATATCTATATCTGTATAATGAGGTGAAAATTTTAAATACCTCCATATACTTCAGAGGGGGGCCCCAAAGAAGTTTTTATTAGGCTAAGACGGGCCCCTGTCTACATTCATAACTTTTACAATAGAGAAAACGAACATTTTATTTTAATTAATCTCAAACTATTCATCAAATAATTTTCGAAATTTCTTCTGCATAAAATTCATTACTTTTAAAAATTAGTCCTTCCTATTTGCAATTTCACCATATTGCTACAGAAAGATCAGAGCATCGAATTTCTTTTAAGATTTATCTTGCATATTCAAAACTTAAACAAGCTATTTACGAAAATTAATCTTTAGTAATTACAAGTTCATCAAACTATTTTCGAAAATTCGTTCTTGCATAATTACAACTTTATCAAGCTATTTTCGAAAATTTTTCTTGCATAGGTATAGAAGGTCATCGTATTACTTTAGAAAAATAATATCCTTTCGCTACAAACTCATCGAACGATTCTGAAGACAATTATTACGAAGATATTTACTTTTTAAAATTGAAGTGCGTCTTTAGGTAAAGTGTATTGTAAATAAATAATTGAATAAAGTGCGTTGAAAAAATTACATTAAAATAGTTTTTTATTTATAAATGTTTGTTTAATCCAAAATGTTTCTCTGAGTAAAATTTACGGTACTTTTCTTATTGATGTTAGTTTTTAGATAATGTAGGCAATTATTCTAGCATATTTATATATTTTTCAATGGAGCGAAATTGAAAGAAAAAAAGAGCTGATTTCTTTTGAAAATGTGCATGTTTTTAACAATTAAAAATGTTTTAAATGCACAAAACAGTAATTTTAATTTTTTACTCTTAATTATCAAACAACTTAAAACTGTCCATAATTAATTTCCTTAAAAGTGTTTAAATAAAAAGAAAATAATACTTTTTAGAATGACATTTCAATAGATATAAAAAGTTAACAACTTTAAATATGTAACTCATGATATAAGTTCAGTAAAAATATTTTATTGAAGACTCAGAATACAATATCTGGTTTTTAGAATATATACTGAAATATCCTACTTGTTACTCGTTAACAAAAATGTGTAATATCCGTTTTACATTCCATATAATGTAAATAATTTTAACATTTGGAAATTTGAAAATAAAAGAAACATAGACACTTATTGATATGCCCCACTCTATTAAAATTTACAACTATTAAAATAAAAACTCTCTATTCTTTTACTGTCTAAATTCTTACTCTATTAAAATAAAAACTCTCTACTCTTTTACTCTCTAAATTCTTACTCTATTAAAATAAAAACTCTCTACTCTTTTAATCTCTAAATTCTTACTCTATTAAAATAAAAACTCTTTACTCTTTTACTCTCTAAATTCTCAAACCATTAAAATAAAAACTGTCTACTCTTTAACTCTCTAACTACTTACTCTATTAAAATAAAAACTCTCTACTCTTTTACTCTCTAAATTCTTACTCTATTAAAATAAAGACTCTCGACTCTTTTACTCTAAATTCTTACTCTATTAAAATAAAAACTTTCTACTCTTTTACTCTCTAAATTCTCACAACATTAAAATAAAAACTGTCGACACTTTAACTCTCTAACTACTTACTCTATTAAAATAAAAACTCTTTACTCTTTTACTCTCTAAATTCTTACTCTATTAAGATAAAAACTCTCGACTCTTTTACTTTCTAAATTCTTACTCTATTAAAATAAAAACTCTCGACTCTTTTAATCTCTAAATTCTTACTCTATTAAAATAAAAACTCTCTACTCTTTGACTCTCTAAATTCTTACTCTATTAAAATAAAAACTTCTTACTCCTTTACTCTCAAATTCTTATTCTATTGAAATAAAAACTATCTACATTTTTACGCTCTAAATTCTGACTCTATTAAAATAAAAACTCTCTACTCTTTTACTCTCCAAATTCTTATTCTATTAAAATAAAAACTCTCTACATTTTTACGCTCTAAATTCTGACTCTATTAAAATAAAAACTCTCTACTCTTTTACTCTCTAAATTCTTACTCTATTAAAATAAAATAAAAAGGATTTAACAAATTGAGTAGTTGAGGACTTAGATGGCGTGTTTTGAATTGTTTTTAAACTTCAAATAAATAGATAAATTATTTAATTATTAAAAATATCATTGTTGTTAAAAAAATTGGAATGGATTTGTGTTGTTGGCCTTTAACAGAGAAGAATTAATTTTACTGGAATTTAATTATATTAATTATTTAATTAATAAATTTAATTATATGTAGTGTAATGCTATCAATTACCATTCCAGTTCCTATTTGTTGCAAGAGGCTGGATGCCTGATTGGGATTTGCACCTGGTACTTGTGCTGCATTCCGTTGCAGGTCTGTAGCACACACTGCAGCAGCAGAATAACGTCTCATTCCTGGTCTAGATGGCGTTGAAAATTCAATATTGAAGTTCGGAGTGACCTATAAGTAACAGGTGAAATATAATTAAAAAGAAACATTCTTAAATATTTGCATATAACAGGCAAGATATTTCCAACACTAGATTTCTCACCAGAAAAGTTTGTAATAGATCATGAAAGATGGTAATAAAGTTAGGGTAAGCCTATGTAGTACACTTTTTTTTTGATGTTAACTCTAATTTAAATCACGAATGTGTAGTATGTCTACCATTACAAAAATGCAATTCCAATTCACTGTTATATAAGACATGTTAACTCGATTCAATGCCGGGGTACCTTTTCATAGATGAAGGTTGACATTATCGATAAAACCTCTTCCAACATCGGTGACTTTTGGACGTGATGTGAACACGCCCACTTCGATTTGAACACGCCTACTTCGATGGATTCCCCATTGAACAGCTGACTTGCTACTTGTGACTGTGACATTATCCACCTCCTAGCGACGATGCTACTCAGTCAAGATCACACGCAACGTTGGCCTGTGTGCACTCGATTGCTAATGGCAATACAGGAGCGACTAAGAGAATGAGCTTAATACAGCTCTCATGATCAGCATTTAAAAAGTCCGGTGATATTAATACAGCTCTCCCGGCTCCTCACAAAACAGCAATGAATCAACTAGTGGTATCCATTAATCGAATTCTGTCACAAATATAATTCTGGTGAGGGAGTACTGCAGTGTGCTTATCATTGCAAAAATACAGTTCCAATTCACTAGTATATAAGACATGTTAACTCGATTCTATCAGCGAGGTACCTTTCCATAGATGAAGGTTGACGTAGTCGATAATATGCGCCCCACAGGATCAATTATATTCTTAGATAAAACAATCTGGTAAAATATTGGAAGGCGTAACGGAAAAACAATAAAACAAATCCAAAGTCAAATTTGAAAAACGCTAAAGCAGCTCAAAATTTGTCTTCAAATAAATTTATGAAACATTAGAGAATTATAATTAAATTGAAGTGGAAAAGTAACTGGGATTAAAACAAACATTTTCCATCATGAATGTAATACTTCATCAGAGGACATCCTGCAGGCAATCAGATGGGAGCTTTTGTGTGCAGAACTGTTTAACAAAACTGTTATTCGTGTCCCTAAAAACCTGTTGATACGATCCAAGTTCTCGGACGAAGATTGATTGAAATTGATGGAAACTTGTTTTACTTTGAGCTTGGATCGCGTAAACGATCATCCAAGTACTTGGTTCAAGTCCTTGGAAGATGGTGGAGCATGTTCTACTTTTCATCCAAGTTTTTTTTCCCTAAACCAATCAGCTTCTTAAATTTCGTGACGTCAACAAGAAAGCCATCAGATTATGTCATTTTGTTGTCTATTTCCATATATTTTAGTCCTAATAAATTAATCTGTTAGGGTCTATTTGAGGTATTTTGATTTTATTTGAATTCAATAAGTAATTTTAAATTCATTAAGTGTGATTTCAATATGTTGAATATGAACAATGCGCATGCGCAAATTTTTCTTCCGAAAAATCAGTGGCATTCCAGAACTTGGATAGCGTCGACGAATCATCCAATTTCTTGGAGAGAGAAATCCCTCCAATTTCTCGGATTCAAGAACTTGGACCGTGCAAACAGGCCTTAACTGCTTAACAAAACACAAGTGTTATTTGTCTTGTTAAACAGTTATTAACGAAAAAAAACCCCTATGTGAATGCATGCAGAATGTCCCTTAATGAAGTCCTGCATTACATTCATGTTACTTTTCAAGAGTGCGTAGCCAAATCTTTCAACAAAAAATAAGCACCTTTTAAGTACTTTTTAAGCACTCAAAAAATATCTTTATGCACAATATACGTTAGCAAAATATAAAATAATTTTCACAGACTTTACGCGATTTTTATAAAATAACTAGTTTCCGACAAAGAACTCTTTTTCCCGATTAAATTAGCCATTATAAAAAGATCGAGAGAATTTTCGGTTCGATTTCGGAGGTTGGAAAATGAAACCTGAAATTGAGAATAAGTTGCAAAATGTAGCAGAGTTGCACATGAGAGTGCAAGAATCTCACCGTACCCAGCTCAGTTGACGCACATGCGGACTCCCAAGTATTTCATCAAACATGTAAAATGATTGGCGCTTTCATACGCTATGGACTGACGGTACGCTGAAATAGATTGTGGTTGATTGAATTGTGAAAACGTTGAATAGAACAGTGTGAAAAGCACGTTTTTGCATAATACGTTGCGAAAATCGACATGGTAAGGAAAAAAAAATCTCATCTTCGAAAAGGGAACATTAAGCACTCTTTCAAAACACCCCATAAATAAGCACCTTTAAGGGCTTTTAAAAAACGAAAATCAAAAATAAGCACCTATAAGCACTTTTTAAAAGCGCTACTCACCATGTTTTCTATTTAAATTTAATTATAATTTTTTTTTCTTCATAAATTTCAATAACGAATAGATATTCATAGGACTAGGAGGCTTCGCCCCTTGCTCGCTGGCGCTCGCCAACCTCCGGAACTGCTTTCGCAGTTCATTTCGGATTGCTTCGCAATCCGATGCTCGCTTTACTCGCTCATTGGATACGTTCTTAACGTCTAGCTTTTGTATACTTTTTTGAACACTGAAGTTCCGAAAACTTTTCACTGTAGAAAATTCTAAACCTGTACATTTCAATATTAATTTGAAATTGCAAACAGTTCGCATATTTTTCTTAATCGCACTATTCTAAATTTCAGTTGTTGAGAAAAGTAACTGTTGTAAGTTTTGACTTTAAGTCTTTTTCACCAGAGGGCTAAAACCATGTGTTGTAAAACAATATGAAATAGTACTGAAAGCCGGATGTAAAGCATCGGCTTCGATGACGATAATTTTGTGAGAATTTTTTTGATAATTCGGTGAGAATTCACCCGATTAGACATATGATGCTCACTACGTACTCTTGCGCGCCGAAGCCTATCAATTAAAACGTATTAGCGTTTTATATAACATGGATTAGCCATATGATGCTCACTACGTTCTCTTGCGCGCCGAATCCAATCAATTAAAAATGAAAACTGTTGCCAGCGCGAGAAAAGAAATATCATCGGTTTTATTGATACATACGTACGTATTAGCGTTTTATATAATATGGATGCGTACCACTCTTGGAGACCAGTTGTTGAACCGATTGTCTTGACCTCCAGAGTGTCTTCTGATGGGCAACATTCCAGCGCTGGCCCCCCTCTTCATGTTACCGTCCGGACTGGCTGGGGCCACCAGGATCCGGGGAGGCTGGATGGTGTTGTCTGAATGACGTCTGCCAGGAAGATTGCCCTGCACCGACAGCAAGTTCGAGTCTGGAGACGAGGATGCTGGAAGAAAATAAATGGTGAGAATGGCATGAAGGAGTCTGAAGTTAAAACAAAAGGAACTTTTTATACAAAAACTTCCTTAACAAAAGTGAATGCTCTCCAGTTTCATTCGAAACAAGCAACATAAAATTTGTTTTAAAAGTCAATTTCTATTTAGGTCAACAAGGAAATTTTTTTGATTTTAGTTGCTTTTTATTAAATAGTTTTAATTCTTTTCTCCCATATAAAAATAAAATTAATTCATTAAATGTAATTAATATTTGAAAAAAAAACTGTATTACCATCTAGTGTCATCTACAACAAATTTTCAAAAAATGTATTTGAATTTGAGTGGATGAATAAAAAGTATTTAATCAAAGATTGAAAATTGAACAAGATATAGGGAGAGGGTGAACTAATAGTAGGAATTGAAAAAAAAGGCGCGTTGTATCAGACATCTATAAAAGTATAAATTTGGTGACGTGGAGCAAACGTACTACCATGCCATTTTCTTTAATGAATTTATCTGACACAGTGACTATAAAATAATTAAATGTTGTTGTTGTTGTTCATTTACGTCACACTAGAGTTGCACAATGGGCTATTGACGACGGTCTGGGAAACATCCCTGAGGATGATCCGAACACATGCCATCACAATTTTGATCCTCTGCAGAGGGGATGGCACCCCCGCTTCGGTAGCCCGATTACCTGCACGCGAAGTCGAGCACTTTACGGTAGAACAGTTTAACAAGGACCCATACCGCACACACTTTGTGCCTAAGCAGGCTGATCCAAGTGGTCAACCACCCGCACGCTGACCGTAGCCAGTGATGCTTGACTTCGGTGATCTGCTGGGAACCGTGTCTTAACGATCAGTCCACCGCGGGACTGAAATAATTAAATATTTAAATGTGAGCAATAAACTATTTTTTTAGTTCAAACAGAGCTATAAGCTAGAAATGATCACTGATGTTATTTTTAAAATACGGGAAACCTGAATAGATTATAGTAAAATTTAAAACAATGACTAACGCTTAACCCATCAGAAAATTCCATTTCGTTTTTCGCTCATCCCTATTTAATGAATAAATTAATATTTGAAAAAAAAAAACTGTATTAACATCAAGTGTTAATACAGTGTTAATACATCCACTACAGGTTTTAAAAAATGTATTTGAATATGAATGGATGAATAAAAAGTAATTTATTACCGATTGAAAATGTGAACAAGATATTGGGAGAGTATGAACTAATAGAAGGAATTGAATAAAATAGTTAAAAAAATAAAAACACAAAACAGTGTTTGCGTACTGACGTCCTCGGAAATGATTAGCTTGATTTTTGATATTGTTTTTGTTTTTTTCCTTCAATTTAATATTATTTTCCGATATCTAAACCAGCTGTTTTTAAGACTCTAAAAGACTCTGACAAGGAATCTCAAAATACAGATTAAGAGTTGAGATTATGGGCAAGATCGTTATTTTGTTCTATTGATATATATTCGCTAGATGCTACTTGAAAAGTTTGCACTATTAATTTGTTATGAGTCAAACGATGTCTGTTTTACTTGTGTTGCTAATAAATGAAAACAAATGCTCATTTTATTATTTTTCGAGTAAAAAAAAAAGAACACAAATTTTATTATTCCATTACCTAGCTCTATAATCTTGATATGAGTGAACTATATCTGTACTTACGCTCTGTTTCAAATGTGCTGCAAATAAAAATTATACTGTTCAATTTAGTATTTTTAAGAAAGAAATGTATGCAAATCGTTTATTCCAATAGTTTATACTTTGAATTTAATAGGAGTGAACTACGGAGGTTGTTTTTCAACTAAGAGTCGTTTTATTGTGTACACTAATTACACTAATAGGTGACGCGTGCGTCGCAACGAGTGCTTGCGTAGTCATTTCTTGGGACTGAGCTCACTGTACTCAGTTGCAGCTGTATAGGTAAACTGTGCGTCAGTTTTGTGTCTTTAAAATGTTCAAATTTAATCAATCGCCATCCACGCACGTGATAAGGTAAGCGATGCGTTTCATGTAACCTTACGACAACCTTGCGTCGGAATTTTCCTTTTGCTGTCACGAAAATGTTTGCACTAAAAACCTTTTTTTCAAATAAAGCAAAAATATTGCAATTTCAATCCTTTCATCCTAAAAGGATTTAAAAATTATGTTTTAAAGCTTTTTTTAAAAAAAGTATTGTTAAGCAAAAATAGTGCAGTTTCAAACCTTTCATCCTAAAATGATTAAAAACTATTTTTAAAGCTTTTTTTTTTTAAAAAAAAAAAGTATTGTTTTTTTGGTAAAATGATCTTTTAGGTCCAAAATGACGTGTTAGCTCACGTCACACTAGCGATAGGATCAAATTGCATCATCCATTAAAATTTCATGACAAGGTGGATTTTAGCTGAGCATACAAGACTTTGTGAAAAGGAACCTTATAATGACCTAGATATAAGATTATTTTCACCTCGAGACTAGCTTTATAAAAAAGATTTTTTTTTCATGCTTGAAAACCCTGAGACAACCTCGATTTAAGGTTATTATATAGAAGATTGTTTAACAAGGTTTTGGATTAGGGTAATGTGCATAGAATAGAGCTGATTGTGACAGATCTCGTTTTAAGATTAGAAGGTTTACACGTAAACCGCATAAAAAAAAACCTTGTTGGGTTTACATTGAAAGGTTTTTGCTGAGTCAAAATAAACCTTATTTTGCTATCTGGGTTGCATACATTCACTGGAAGATTTGTGAAGTAGCTAAATTTTTTGCCATGCAAACAGGAACATTTGCTACTCTATGACAATGACTCTGTCCGCAGCTCAGATCCCAGTCTCAGACCACCGGTCTCAGAATTTCGGACCACCCTTCCCAATAGCCCAGACGGACATTGCGCCGAGTGTCTTCATCTTGTCCGATATTTCAAACATCATTTTGGCGGCAATCACTACAACGATGACGAATACGGGAAAAGGACCGTGACCTCTTGGTTAAAGGCCTGGTTTCTTAGGACAGGACGCCGTCAGCTGGAAATCAGCGCTAACCTCTGATTGGTCCATTTGTGACTTTGATAGTATACATAATCGAACGCTCATCTTGAACTACAATTGCCGTCCAACTCTACTGCAGTTGGATTACAACGTGACGTTAATCACAGAAGCAATGGCGGACAACATCCAACAGCACATTGAAATCAGCCAAGATTTTGATTTCGACATTAAACATAGCTTCTTCATTAAACATAGCACTCTTCATTTAGCTCAGCTATAATGCGTTTTTTCTTGGACAAAGTCATTATTTGTTCTCTAAAACACTGGTCGACAATCACAAAATCAAAACAAATTCAAAATAAATATTTGTTTACGTTATTAACGCATGCGTAATGAGAGATATTGTCTGCGTTGGACCGACTGCTCAAGCTGAGCTAACAAAAAAGTATTTTTTTGGAGTCAGCTTTACGTCAACTTTCCGCTGACGCTCAGATAAGGCGCTAGTTCTAAGAAACCAGGTCTTGAGCTAACAAACCAGTATTTTGTTGGCGTCAGCTTTACGTCAACTTTCCGCTGACACCCAGATAAGGCGCTTGTTCTAAGAAACCAGACTTTTTAACGGATCAGGCGGTAAGTTTGCAAGAAGACGTCATTCTAAATCTAGTTGTAAAGTATGATAAGTGTTTAAACAAATTTGGCATTTATTACAACCGCATAAACGAATCACGACATAGGAATTTAAACTCGCGTGAATACGAATCACTACAAAGGGGTTTAAAAACGCGTGAATGCAAATCGCGATATTGGATTTTTAAATATCGTAAATAAGAATCTAAATTTACGATATTTAAATTGCCTGAATAAGAATTGCTATGAGCAACTTTCGAATCAGGTAAATACGAAAATCGACGTTTGATATTGAAATCTCGTAAAATAAGAATTGAAAATCGGAAATAAATATAATTATTTTATTTCAACGACTGAAGTTTCAGAAAAAGCGGAATATTTATATAAAAAAAAAGGAAGGAAGAAAAAAAACGAAATTTTTAGAGAATATAATTTTTTGATAAAAAGGTTCGAATGAAAAATATTAACGGCTAAGGAATGAAAAGAGCGCGAATTCTTCTTGTCACACCAGCAACTACGTTTCAGGCTCATCTTCATTTTCTGAATAACCAAGTTTTGTCTCAATGATTTATGCTTTGTTATTTATTGACTAATCTTTGCCTATGTTCTGCTTCAACCATACTGATAATAAATAAAGATTATTGTTCGTATATGCGGTTTTTGAAGTCGACAGGTACCATTCAGTTTATAATTCTACTAATTTGCATCATAAATTTAGTAAGGGTGAACTATAATTGTACCTAGTTAATATTTCACGTGATATGATAATAAAAAAAAATTATGTATTTTATTTATAACCGTCGTTAAACAGTCGATCAATTTTTCTTGGATTTACGACTACTAATGTTCAAATCCGTAGCCTTGTAATTTTGAACCCCATCCAGAAGACAAGAGAACTCCTCGATCAAGCATTGGGAGAAATTTGCTTTCGAGGAGGACATTTTGATTGAACAAACCAACATTTGCGTTACATGGGGAGGAAAACCACGAAAACCTACTACGGTTAGCCTGACGGCAAGAGGACTCTAACGCATGATCCGTCTACCACTGAAGATATTTCACGTCAGCAGTGTGGTCAGTGCAAGCCGGATGCGGAATTATATGGAACGTTTTAATCCCTGAGCCGTACCACGGCTCTGCAGGATTATCGAAATATCCATTCATGCAAATTTCACTAGTATTTTATGATATCCCAGATTAATTGGAATTCATCGAATTAATCTTTCGCCTTTGACTAAAAATTATGTTTTGATGGTTTTTTGTTTTTATTGGTCTGCAAAAATGGAAAGCGCTCTTTTTTTCAAATTTGTAAACAAACGTTTAAAAGTATAAATTATTGCCAATATGGTGGAAAATAATCAATATCTTCAAGTATGTATCAGTTTTTTTCTTGAATATTGAAATAATTTTCAGCTTGATTGTAATGAAATATTTCCTTTTTAAAAGTAAATAAGATCGAAACAGAAGCGTACATAATTATCTTCAAAATAATAATGATGAAAAAAAAACCCAACAACAACATCAGAACAAGAGCACATCGACATGCACGCACTGCAAATTAAACTTTTTCAGCAGCGGCCATCTTTTTAAAAGAGAGCGGATTTGTGGCGAACCTCCCAAATCTATCTGAGTTAATTACTCTCTTTTCAGTGCAAAGGTTCTAGCCTCTCTAGGGGAAAAGGGGAATCTCTCATTAGAGCTAGAGTAATTATTTTTCCTCTCAAGAGTTGTGTCAACAAGTAAGCCTCTTTATTGTGGTTGCGCATTTATATTTTATTTCTGTTTTAGTGGCAGAAATTCATAAGCGCCATTTTCACAAGAGAGCGAAATGTCTAACCAGAGTTAAATCATGCTACAAAATAAACTATGAAATTTGATGCTTTTAATTAGGTTTTGTAGAAACAAATTAGCAGTAAAAGCTCCAAAAGTTTACACTGAGTGCTTTAAATAGCGTAAACAGCTACGTTTAAAATAAATGCTATGGCTGTTCGCCAAAGTTAATGAAAAGTAAATCCCCGAATTCATACCCAAAAAGCATGTAACCTTACTGCAACCTTGTGGTCGGAATGTTCTTTTTATTGACACGAAAATGTTTGTACTAAAAACCTTTTTTCAAATAAAGGAAAAATATTGCAGTTTCAAACCTTTCATCCTAAAAGGATTAAAAACTATTTTTAAAGCTTTTTTTTTTTTTAAATGCATTGTTTTTTTGGTAAAATGATCTTTTAGATCCATAATGACGTTTTAGATGACGTCACACTAGCGATAGGATCAAATTGCATTGTCCATTAAAATTTCCTGACAAGGTGTATTTTAGCTGAGCATACAAGACTTTGCGAAAAGAAACCTTATTTACCACCTAGATTTAACATTATTCTCACCTTAAGACTAGCTTTATTAAGGATTTTTCCTCGTTTGAAAACCTTAAGACAACCTCGATTTTATATAGAAGTGGTTTTCCAAGGTTCGGATTAGGATAATGTGAGTATATTAGAGCAGATTGTCACAGATTTCGTTTCAAGGTTAGAAGGTTTATACGTAAACCACATCAAAACCTTTTTAGGTTTACATTAAAAGGTTTTTAATGCGGTTTTCGTATAAACCTTCTAACCTTAAAACGAGATCTGTGGCAATTTGCTACGCACATTACCCTAATCCAAAACTTCGGAAAAACAATCTTCTAAACAAAAACCTTAAATCGAGGTTGTCTTAGGGTTTTCAAGCGTGAAAAAATCCTTAAATTAAAGCTAGTCTACAGGTGAAAATAATCTTAAACCTAGGTGATTATGATGAATCAAGATGAATTTTTATTGGAAGCTATGTGTTGAGAGGCAATGCAAGTTTAAATCATTTTCAGACCACCGTGAGCAGAATTAATCATCAGCAAAAGGAATTTATCTTCATTAAAAATTCAAACTATTTTCCGTATTTCTAGAGCACTCACCTTTAAATTGGAACTCGGTGCTTGATGACAATACAAATTGTAATAGTTTCTAAACTGCTACGAGCAGAATTTATCTCCAAAAAAGTTTATCGTCTATCGAAAGTTTGTCTATTTTCTCCTCTAGTAGAATATTCAAACTGTAATTAAAGCTTTGAGCCTGGCTGATTGCTCTAACAACAGATATTTCCAAAATTTTCGAATAAAATTGATTTTCATTTTATTCCCAATTGAAATTTTGACTACATTGGCAAATAGGGTTTGAAAGTACGAAAACAAGATTATAGGAATCAGAATTTTTGAAAAAACATTAGTTTTATGGATCGAAATTTAAAAAGGTTGAAAACTTTTTATTTACGGCCAATAGCAAGTTAGACTCTGCCCTTCACTGAAGGGAGAGTGTGCAGCGATCACTATATAAAGCCTATTAACTCTCTCTGTTTTGGGGTGTACACCCCATTCTATGATGGTTAAAGCATCCGATTACGGACTCAGAGGTCTATGGTTCGATTCCAACCGGTGCCTGCGAACATCATTCCTGCATTTCGCCACATTTGTGACTATAGACAGAGAAGAACGTAACTATCTCACAGCTCAGCAGATGGCAGCACTAGGCTATTTAATTTCGTTCCACAGTTAACTCTGATCCAACAAACAAATCACGCCTGGGTCACCATGGAGGAGGCGTGCGGGAGAGGTGTTGGTTGGCCCCGGGTGGGGATCGAATCAACTAATGTGGAGGAGTGTGGAAGACGCTTTTTTTTGGCGCTGAAGGGGATTGAACCAGGGACCTCATAGTTGGATGTTCTAACCACCATCGAAAAGAAGTACACCCCTAAGTTTGGTTTGATCCCGACCGGCGTCAACTTCCGCACTAATCCACATGGTGGCCCAGACGGGAATTGTCTATCTGCTTAAAGTGAACCGTTGAATGAATGGAGTAATGTAATGCTACCATCTGTAGAGGAACGAAACGATTGCATGTACTTCGTTGTGCATGGTTGCCTGAAAAAATATTCTTGAAAATTTAAAAAATACAAACTAATTAAGGGACACAAAATAAAAATAAAGAGAAAAATAATAAGATAAGCGTCTAAAGAACAAAAGTCTGTCTTCTAAAAATCTGTTCACAAAGAAAAGTTTGTAAGTTTTTTTTCTCCGAGTAACGGGTTTTCCTTTCATCAGACAGCGTGGATTCAAATTTTATACGAGGTATAATTTGTTCGACTAGAGGTATAATTGTGTGTCCATACCTGAATTTGTTCTTCTAACTACATCGTCCATACTGACTGACGTTCTTCTTGATTGTAACCGCAACAGGGGTGGTCTGTGAGGATAGCCTGTTGCTGATTCCATAGAATATTGCACAGGTAGCCTGAAAGACACACATTAAAAAAATATAAATAGGTAGTAATAATTATGATATGAGGAATATAAATTAAAAAAAGGAAAAGGATCATAATATGAAGAATATCGGCCGTTATAATTGTAATATGGGAAGTACAAAAAAAGGTAAAGTATTAAATGTAATATAAAGAACATAATTAAAAAATTTCTTTAAGCAGCAATATAACTATCACAATTTCTGAAAACCATTTAACTCTGTTGCACTATTATTAATTTCCCTTAATAAATACGCAAAAAAAAAACATTTGCAAAAATATTTTGCATAAATGTAAAAGGGTAACGAACAGTATTTTATATCAGTACTTTTCCGTAAATACTTTTGTTTGAACAATATAAACATTGATGAACAGGGTGGGCCTCAAATAACCATCGTTTTTGGTTTCAAAACGCAAAAGAATAAGGTATTTAATAGTTGCTCTAAGAACAAAACAATAGTTCAAATTTAAATTATAGGTTTGTAATGAACGATTATGAAAATAGAAGCTATTCCGAAATTAGATACTTAAAAATATATTTTCATATTTTTTAAAGATTTTGATTGTAAATTATAAATTTTTTTGTATGGAACTGGAGAGCCACAACTTTACATCAAAAGAGCCGCAGGTTGCTGATCCCTGAACTTTTCTTAAAATTTTTTTCAATTATTTCCTTAGATTGACTATTATAATGTCCAATCCATAAACAATTTTCATTCTACTAACTCAGTGGTCGCAAGAACTGAATTTTTTTTTGAAGTTAACTTCAACTACTTTATACGGTTATTATGGTTTAAAATCATCGGATTGCTTCAAGTGTAAGGCACTTAAACTATGACTTTTTTTTATTTTTCTTGGCCAGAGAGCTTCCAGAAACAGAGTTAAAAGTTAAATTCAGGAAAAGAATCATCCTCTTTTAAGATATACGAGATGGAAACTCAACACGAAAAGTGACACAAGTTTATCTGAATCGATCGATTGAAAATGCGCTCTAAGTAATCAATTAAGGGATAAATGAAAACCGATGATGTCGGCATCAACAACATATTCTATTTAATGTATTAATTATACTAGTCAAAAAAAGGTTTTATAGAAAAAAATAATTATTGAGATTTTACTCAACAGTGAAAGAAAAAAGAAACATGGTGCATATTTTCTTACTATTACTCGAATAAAAAATACTGACTTGTTTAGAAGAGTTCATTTTGGCGTCATTTTGAGTATCGAGTTTAATATATACTTTTCTTTCCAGTGGAAAATATTATTCTCCAAAACACAATTTTATTCGCAAAATTTGCGATTTTGTCACACTTGGCGAGGTGGCGAATGCTTTGCGCGGGCGCTGTATATGAGTGTATTGTTTTTGTCGTATACCATAAGGTAAGAAGGGTGCCAGTGGTGCCATCTGTGACCAAGAATTCGCTTGTGCTACAGACATAAACTGCTGTTTGTAGAAAATGCAACACCATGAAGGAATCATCAGAATCAAATGAAATATTATTTTAATAATGGATATAGGATATTATGCAAATTAATAAAGTTTCAGAGCCATCGCGCGTGCGTGGCGCGCGCAGCGCCCTCTGAATTGATGCTGAAAGCGTATAAATAAAGTGCTGTAGCGGGACGTTGAAAATAGTCTATGATTATTTGTTAGTGGCAAACGTTTAGTGAGACCTGAGTATGCCTCCACGACGGAAGAATAAGAAATTCAAGCAACTTACGGAGTTTGAACGAGGGAGGATAATCGGCCTTCGAGAAGGAGGATTTTCCTATCGCGCAATAGCAGCTCGTATGCAGCGGAACAGTTCCACAGTGATGCGAGTTTGGAAGCAGTGGACCGACGAGCACCGAACAACTCGAAAAACAGGCACTGGACGACAGAAGGTGACGTCAGAGCGCGATGATCGACACCTGCTCCGCATGGCGGTGAATGATCGCACAGCTTCCTCCAGGCAGCTGGCAGCACATTGGTCTACTGCTACAGGTGTACAATTGTCGGCTTCGTCAATTCGTCGTCGTCTGCTGCGCCGTGGATTGCGTGCAAGGGTGCCATTATACAGGATTCCCCTCACGGCGGATCATCGACGGCTGCGTCGGCAGTGGGCTCTTGAGCACAGAGACTGGCGAGCTGATTGGCACCAAGTTGTCTTTTCAGATGAATCACGCTTCAATTTGTGGACCCATGATGGCCGTGTTCGTGTTAGACGTTATGCCGGTCAACGCTGCCTTCCTGAGTGTATTATTGAACGACATAGTGGTCGAACACCCGGAGTTATGGTCTGGGGTGCGATTTCGTATCATGGACGATCCAATTTGATACGAATTGAGGGTAATCTCAATAGCAACAGATACGTCCGTGAAGTGCTACAGCCCGAAGTCGTTCCTTTCCTTCAAGGCATCCCTGGAGCTATCTTTCAGCAGGATAATGCACGCCCACATGTTGCGCGGACTGTTAGAGACTTCTGTTCAGCACAACGCATGCAACTTCTTCCTTGGCCTGCTTATTCGCCGGATATGTCGCCTATTGAGCACGTGTGGGATATGGTTGGTCGGCGTCTCACTCGTGATCCGCGTCCTGCAGTTTCCAAAGACGAACTTTGGTTGCGCATACAAGCGATATGGAATTCTCTTCCTCAAGCAGATATTCAACATCTGTTTGACTCCATGCCACGTCGTATAGCAGCACTTATTGCAGCGCGTGGTGGCTGCACCAAATACTGATTTCGGACGCTTAATTTGTTTCTTTTGTTTTGAAAATTTCATCATTTATTTGTATCAGTACAAGTCGTTTCTGCATTAAATTTCATTTGATTCTGATGATTCTTTCATGGTGTTGCATTTTCTACAAACAGCAGTTTATGTATCAGCCCGTTTCACAGAGAAGGTACATTCACGCAACATCCATCCGCAGATCGTAATTTTTACCTGAACCAGACCATGATCAATCTTCAATCCAGTATCCCCGGAGGTATTGATTTGCTATGGGGAACTTGGAGGACTTTGTGACCCCGACAAATTTACCGTTCACCAGTCTTCGGAAAGCGGGAATTGAACTCACGACCTCTTGGACATGTTGGTAGGGCCAAACGCCCTACCAACCAGGCTATTCCGGCCTCTCTCTCCATATATATATATATATATATTAATTTAAATATTTTAGTTTTAGAATTTCAAAATTTTAATAATTAATTAATATTTTATTAAGTCTAATATTTTAGCTACGCGATGTTACTTTTTTAACAACCCTCTTAGTATTGTAGTTTTTATAATAAAATATATTAGAAATTAAAAAATAAAAATACATTTTGAAGTTATATGTTTGCGTATGAAACATTTTTGTACCAAATACGAATTAATAAAAATAGTTTTATTGACAGCTACAAAAAAAAAGAATTTTTTCCCTGCTATTTGTTATTAACCTGCAATTATAAACAATCTCGTTAATACCTTTCGTCTATTTGAAATAAACAACTCTAAGTAAACTTTTTATATAGTTTTCGAATTGTTTGTCCTGAAGTTCTAATCGCTTTAATCACATATTGCACGAGTTTAATTGCTTTCCAAATATTTGCGATGCTTGGATTTTTTAAATTAATATAGCACTGCGTTCTCATCGAAAGTTTAAAAAAAAACTTTCTGTATGACTGTAGAGAGAATGAACTAAATAATTTAGAACATAAAGGGTATATTCTTTCTTGTTTTCACCTTTGAATGGAATCATTAATAATTCAAAAGAAAGTATTTTCGCGTACTAACAAGGGAAATTAGGGAAGTGTGACTCGCCAATTTTGAAATAAACTCGTGGGATGTATGCCTTATGAGGAATAATTTTAGGGGGGCAACATTCGTTTCGGCCCATAGAAGGTCCTTTGAGAAATAAAAATAATTCAATATATAGAAAAATCAGTATTTTATTACTTCAATGCAGACTATTAGTTATTGTAATTGTCTCAGACTCCAATTAATTCGTAATTAATTGGATAACTAATTCATTTGCTAATTAATAAATTAGTTAGCAAATGAATTAATTAACTAATTAATTAATTTGCAATTACATACTTCAATTAATTTGGAAAATTTTTTGAATAAAAAAATTAAATAAATTTGATGTCAAATTTTTTTTTTTAATTAACCTAACAGGTTTTTCTGAAAAACTACTGATATATAAAATTTTCGAAATCAATTTTGACAAAAAATATGCATTATATAGTACGTGTAAGTACCACAATATTAATTGGAGTATGAGATAATTGCAATAACTAATAGTCTGAATTGAAGTAATAAAATACCGATTTTTCTATATATTGAATTATTTTCTATCTCTCATAGGATCTTCTATGGGCCGAAACGAATGTTGCCCCCCCCTAAAATTATTCCTCATAAGGCATACATCCCACTAGTTTATTTCAAAATTGGCGAGTCACACTTCCCTAGTTTCCCCTGTTAGTTGTTATTGTTTGTTTACATCGTACTAGAGCTGCACAGTGGGCTATCGGCAATGGTCTGAGAAACATCCATGACGATGATCCGAAGTCATGCAATCACAATTTTAAACCTCTGCAGAGGGGATGACTCCTCTGCTTCAGTAGCCAAACAACCTGCACGAGAAGTCGAGCACTTAACGGTAGAACAGTTTAACGAGGACCGATGCCGCATACCCTCGGTCCTTTTGTAGGCTGATCAAAGTGGTCACCACTGAGTCGTCAAGCATCATTGACAGCAGCCAGTGATGCTCGACTTCGGTGTTCTATTGGGAGCCGTGTCTTAACGATCAGTCCACTGCGGGTCTCGTGTACTAAGTAGTTTTAAAATAAGATAGACTGCAGTTACTATGGAACTATTTTTCGAAATTAAGTTCATTCGGAAATAGCATGTTAATAACCATAACAAACTTATAACAGTTTTTATAACTGTTATGAGTTTGTAATGACAATTCAGGAGTATTTTTTTCCTTAGCTAGAGTCCTCTATGAAAATTGCGCATAATTTCGCACGGAAGACATGCAAAAATGTAGTGACAATGAAAAAGCGTTTATGATGTAATTGTTTTTTTTTTTTTAAAAAACTTACTCCAACACTAAATTGCTTAAATTCGAAAAAAATGTGGACAGCCTAAAGATTATTAATTTGTTTTAAGGCTTTTTTTTTAGAAGGTTCTGTCATCGCATGAAATAACTCTGTTTTCAGAATGCTATTTTACAATTGCTATGATTTTGCAACATTTATTCGTGACTGTTTGTTCAAGTTCAGCCTATTTTCAAACAGCGAAAAGCGAAAATCGCGCCAAAAATCAATATAGCATACTCTCGATATCTCCAAGTTGAGGGAACGCTAAAAAATTTCGAGATAGCTAGTTTTCGAGATAACAAGTTCAGAGATAAATATGTTCTAAGGAGTTGGAAAAATATATTCTAAGAAATATACTCTAAAAAGAAGATGCATGAAACATCAGAATAACTACTAATAAATATATAAGTAATGATAGTACACTATAAGCCTAAATGCAATAATGATAATTTTGTTTTTTAAAAGCAAGACAAAAATAATTAAGCATTAAATATAAAAGAATTGGTCAAAATATTTAAGTTCTTTTACCCGCTCTAAAACTTAAATAATTCTTTACTGCGGCACGAAGGTATATATAATTTAAATATATAGTTTTGCCAGGTACTTAAACTATTAACTGTGGATTTATTTATTTATTATTTTTTGAAAAAAACCCTTCTAAAACACTGTTTATGGATTTCATCTAGGTGGAAAAAATCTCTTCGAATCGATGATATTTTACAAACGATTTTAATTTAAGCAATAAGTCCTGACGATTCATTTCAGCAAATATAGTTTGCACAACTTAAAATTTAAAGTTTCATTCGACTTTAAGGCACTTGAACTGTTGATCTTTTTATTTTCTTATCCCTGCCAAGAGATTTTTAGAGCAAAGTTAAGGATGAAAAAGGATAGAATTTATAGCTACTATAGAAGTAGATTTTATAGCTATAGTAGTAGATTTTATAGCTATAGAAACAGATTTTATTACTATAGAAATAGATTTATAGCTATAGAAGTAGATTTTATAATTATATAATATATACCTAGAGAAATAGATTTTATAACTATAGAAAATAATTCATATAAAATTTAGAAGCATGGTTCGAAATCATCATGCAATCCTTCTGATAATATTACCTTTTTTGCCAATTATAATAATCTACAATTATTCTATAAATGTTTATTCCTATATTTTTATAACATATCCCACTTCTTACTAAATTATAAAACCTTTGATTTATACTTCAAATACCAGAGTTGATGAAGATATAAATTTTTTTGTTACGTTTTATAATAGAACCGATGAAAAATAGATACATTCACAAATTTTCATTAATATGCAATCGAACAAAAATGTTCGGCGATGTAAAAATTTTCATTCTAGCATGTATTTAATAAGACTAGTCAGGGCACGCAAACATTTTAAGAAGTTGGTGCTTGTCGTACCAGCAAATATTTCTTACAGAGAGCATAAGTTTTAAATGGGGGAAATACTCTGTTCCAATTTGAATCAGCAATTTGTATTTTAGGAATAAGAACTTACATTTCTGAAGAAGGTATGGAGAGTTTCTCTAGTTTTAGTTTGTTCCTCTGACTTCTGGCCACATGTTCCAACATGTCCCTCAGCAACTCCATTAAGGCTGTAAACTAAACACAAAACAAATATATATATGTAATTTAAAATAAATAATATAACATACTTCTATATTATTTATATATTTAAAATGAAATATTTTTTTAAAAAAATATTTTATTTTAATAGTTATTTTCCTTCTTTCCTTTTCATCAATCTTTCCATTTCTTTAATTTCTTCCATGTTTTCTCTATATTTTTAACTTATTTTATGAGTTCTATATACTTGCAACTTGTGTGCAGCAAATAAAACTTACTAATGATCTTAATTTTCTTCGTTTTCCTCTTTTTTTTCTTTTTATCCTTTTTGCTTTCATTGTCATATACATATATAAATGGTGCTTCTTTAGTTAGTGACAGTGCCCCCAAGGTGTACAAATTTATTATTATTTTTGACAAAATATTCTAAAATATTTGTGCTAAAGGCGGGGATTACAGTACACATTTTGTAAAACTAGAAATATGTTTGTGAAGATAAGTAAACAAAATAAAATGAACACTAAGTTTTATAAATATTACTTCGATAATTTATAAACTGAAAATAAATACTTGTTTAAAAAAACATACTAATACTGTGCCGATGTGGTATAAAATGATATAACTCTGTGACTAGGAGTGCGAGAACTAAGTGCTGTAGCACTTAGTTCCTCTCTGTCTTCAACTTTAAAAATGCTATTGGGATCTTTTATTTTTTGTTTTGTATTAAATTGTAATATAAATGTTGGAAATACGTAAAGGAATGTCAACGTGTAAGGACAAGTTTCTAACGAACTTCATCCTAATCCTGATATATCGCCACTCACGCTTGTGTGCGTGTCTCTAAGAGGCCGCTTAAGCCTCATCTTCCTCACCCTGTTGAACCGAAAGGTTTACTTTGTTGGAGGTTTCATAGCATTTCCTTTCTCTTGATTCGTTCAATATTTCATGACTGCGGAACGTGATTACTGCACGACAACGAAATTTCGCTTCTTCCTAAAATGTGGGTATTTGAATAATTAATATGGAACTCCTTAGTGATGGCGTAGATTTAGAAAATTAATATTTTACTCATCAAAAACAATATCGAACAGAACAGCATCGGTGTTTTTCTATACCCGCTTTGAAAAAAACTAAATTTTTGTAAAGCAGCACTTTTTTATTCCAATCTATGATGGTTTAATGGAATCAAAGCAAAAGTTTAAGAAACTTTTTATATTATTATTGTTTTAAGGTTATAGTATGATTAGATTACTTTAAGATGGTGTAAAAATCAGGTGTTATAGGGCCACTGCCACTAGTAAGAAAAACGCTAGTAAAATCTGTGGAATTTCTAGTAAGGAATATAGGTTAATCCCGTTTCATCACCTGATAAAATGTGGAAGCGTTTCTAATCTTCTAATTGTTTTTGAACTGCTTTCTGTTCCAATCAAACAGGCTTTGATGCCCACCCTGCCTTTCTAAGTTGTGATTAGCATTCATGTTTTCTCCTCCTTTAAATATTGATTAGCGACATCTAATTTGTATAATTATTGATTTAATTTTTGAAACAATTCATAAAATATATATCAAGAGCGACGATTACGAAACACTTTGAATGAAAAAAAAAAACCATTAGTTTGAGTGATTTGTTAAATTTTCTTTTAACTGCTTGCTAAATTTTAGACTATGAAAAAAGTTTCTGTAAAAAATACAGAGGAGTTAAATGCAGGTTACAGATTAATCTACTGTAAGAGAATGTCAGTTTCATAAAGTGTGTATTATATTTGTTTCATCTGTTTAAGTAAAGATTGAAATCATCTGATTTGAAAAGACTTTTAATTAAAGAATTGAGAGATATTTGAATATATTGTATAATTTGAGAGATATTTGATATATCGTCTTAAAAAAAATTTTTTTTTTCAGTGATCTATAGAGCAAAAACTAAGAATAACTTTGAATGTGAACGGAGACTCAATATCTTAATCGTCAAAATCTATAAAAGTTATTTACTTTTTTTACTAAAAAATGCATATTAATCCACAGAATAAGAATATTAAAATAGGTATACAAATTAGTTCGGTCCGTTTTTTTGTGTGATCAAAAATGCATTTGTTTCAGAATAAAATGAATGAACAGATTAATCAAAGTATTGTTCACCGCTGGCTACTACTTTTTCCCACCTCTCAGGCAATTTTCGAATTCCATCTCGAAAAAATGTCTCGTCTTTTGAGGCGATCCAAGTTAGGAGTCAATTTTCGATTTCTGCGAAAGAAGTGAACAGGTGACTTGTTAAATCGTGCTGCATCCGTCGGAATAACCAGCAATCAGAAGGAGCAATATCCAGTGAATATAGCGGGTGCGGTAAAATATCCCACTTGAGCGTTTCCAAACAATTTTTTACGACTTTTGTGCCATTTGGCTGACCGTTATTAGGCAGAAGAATAATTTTGTAACGTCTTTGCTCGTATTCCGGCCGTTTTTCTCGTAATGCACGGCTCAAACGAATCAATTGTAGTCTATACCGATCGCCCGTAATGGAATCACCAGATTGTAGCAGCTCATAGTATACAACACTATTCACCATTCTTCATTCACCATTCTTGAAGTGTCAAAACCCTTCCCTGCATGAGTTATCAGTTGGAGCATTGTCACCATAAACTTCTACAAGATTTCGACGCGCTTCCGCTGCTCTTTTCTTCCAATTAAAGCAGAGACATAAAAATTCCCGCAAATGGTGCTTCATTACCACAAAACTTGACATACTCAAGAAAGTAAAAGACAGGGTTTTTGTATGAAAATCAAAGCGATATAAACTGAATATCATTGACAGACGTATAACCTCCCTGAAATCACCGAACCAGCTGTCACCATGAAACATTCATAACAGCAGAGCCGTCTCTTTAAAACGGACTGAACTAATTTTTACTCCCAATAATTTTTAAACTAACATTACTGGGACCTTTACCTATTTGGTGCTTACGGTTTATGTAGGATGAAAATTAGGTGATTGCCTATTTATTTCATATTTTATTCAAAATATCGAATAAATAATTTAACTGATACAGCTTCGAAAATTAAATCTATTTCTAAGAACTTTCTTCAAAGTGTATTTGGTTCGTAAATGTTTTCTTATGGACATAAATAGTTTTGAATTTTTTTATTACATATTTAAAATTTATTATATTATTATATTTAATACATATTTAAAATTGGTTTTTATCGTGCTCATTTTTGAATAATGCGATGTTGAAGACAAGGAAAAGAAATACCTGATCCAGCTTGAGTGCAGGGCTGACGACCACGGGAACTAGCGATGGCATCACTTTAGTTGCTAACAAGTTCACAGTTAATCCATACCTTTTGTCCCCCAACATGAATTTGTAGATCCCTGGAAAACATCATACATCTCTTTAAAACTCTTTCAAAAAATAGTGAACAATGAGAAATTTGAGTTCGGGGAAACGGGAATTCCTGCTTGTTCTTGTTTACAAAAAAAAATATCTTTGCAGTCGAACCTCTGTTTAACGAAGTAGCTAAATCTCGATAAGTTCGCTATAAGGAAAATTCGTTAAATAGAAAATCCCCTTTTGAAATACTCAAACAACACAAAACAGGTTTTAAATTCATAAACACTAGACATAATTAAAATACCGATGGATACACCTTTATCTTGTGAACTAGTATCTACTATTTATTTTATAAATCTTAACCATAAAAGAAATTTGCATGGAAACCGAGAATAGAGCAAAACATCATCCGGTGTTACACTATCGTGCTACATACATTTTCAACAAAAAAAAGAACTAAATTTATGTGTTAAATAATAGCTGCATTTATTACAAAAGTAATTTTAAACATACATTACCACATGTGTTCTTAAGTTTAATTGCTACTTATAAAATCCGTTAATTTTGTCTGAGTTTTTCGTTTGACATGCAAACAAAAAGGGAAAGAGATATTACTGCTTTCTTTAAAAGTTAAGTGGCTTCGAAAATCAATTCAAAGTCATTTCACCCATGAAATGCGGATTTTGGGAAAATGGATCTCAAAGGAAAACTCGTTAAGCAGAAAATTCACTTCGCTATTTGGAAGTTATTTTACGAAGAAATTTCCAAAATGTTCTTAGGTTCATCGAAAAAAAAATCGCAAAATAGAGAAATTCTCAAAATGGAAGTTCGTTAAATAGAAGACCGACTGTATATGATATAAGGAAGATAATTAAATTTATTTAAATTTTTTAGTTTATGCAAAATTAACATTTTTCTATAATTTTAACTTAATTTGTATATTCCAGCCAGCTTCATTACTAGTTGAAAATAATTCCAGTAGATGGCAGTGCAATAGCAATGGGATGCTTTTTCTCAACAGGTGATATCTAAGTTTGTAGAGAAGAAACAATTTCTAGAGGAATAGGAGGACGCATTTTTTTTCGAATGGTAATATATTTGTCTAGTGTTCGGTAAATGTAACAGTTATTGTACTGAAGTGTTTTAAGAAAAGACAGTAAATGAATAGTAATTAAAAAGGCAGTAAATAAACAAAACCAAACATTATTCCTTTGTTCGAAACAAGTATTTTTATCAAATGATAAATGAAAATAAAAAAAAGGATATTTTTTTCACACTGAAATTATACAGGTGTGTAGAAAGATGTACAAGGAGTACAATGGAATAAAAAAAATTTAAACATTCGACATAGTTCGAGAAATATTATTGATTAAATTCGTAGCAAAAACCACCATACGGGCCGCTCTTAGAACTTCGGAGTTAAAACTTGGTGTGCTGCCTCCATATTTGTTTATAACGTAATATAGTTTTTTTTCCCTTCAAAATTCCAATTTGTTCGTAAGTTATTGAAAATGTACGTGCTTTTTTGCAAATGTTTTACAACTCTTTCGTTTTAGGCTATATTTTGCTTTGCAGCACAAAATCTATCACACTTAGACCTTTAAAATTTCAAAGGAGAGTAGAAGTACAAGGTGTACGAAGAATGTACAACTAAGCAATCAGGAAAAAAAATATCCTGTTTGGTCGATCTGTACCACATTGAAATGCAATTACGGAGTTTAAATTAACAGAGTTATATTGAGTTTAATACAAATGAGTGAACTTAATACGAAGTTTTGTCTAAATTACAAATTGCTCGAAAGTTTTTGCAAATTTAAGTGCTTTTACAAGATTTTTTCATTTTTTTTTTGCTTTTTATATTAACTATTTATCTATTGTTGTAAAATTTTATTTTTCCTTTCCAGATCTTTAGTTCTTTATTTCATATGCTTACGCACGAGGAGTAGATTTCAATCAAAAATAACAAAAGAAACAGAAAGAAAGAGAGAGATCTTATGTTGCCAGGTTCTTGGTCTAATTATTAGATGACCTGCAAAATACTATGCAAAATATATATATATATATTTCTCTTACACGGCAACAAAAAAAAGCCTCATTACAACTCCCCGAATGGCAACTCTAGAAAATCGACCCATGATTGCCGCTAAAAATGTCACATGCCAAATCTAGCTGAGATGGCTCAACATATAGCGCTTTTAAAAACGGAAACTGAAATAACCAGAGATAGCATAAGCTAGGCAGAAGTGAGAAGTCTTTGTCGATAGATCTCTATTTTAGTATTTTGTCGAAAGCGCTTTTTTTCACGAATTTATATATTGCGAATTTATTTGACGATTTTTGATTTATATCACGAATTTATTTGTTTTACTAGAACTTATTTGTTTATGCAGGTTTTTCCATTGCAATTCACTTATTTCAATTTTTAATAGACTTAGTTATAGCCAA
>NC_092208.1:7094341-7112624 GCF_043381705.1 Parasteatoda tepidariorum | reverse complement strand
TAAAAAAAACACAACTACTTCCACTTAGTAGGAATAACATTTACCATGACGCAATGCTAAATTCTATGCCACTATCCACATAAATGCCACTATCCACATAAATCAATTATTAATCAAAAATCGAATATCAATTACTTTTCTTTATAATGCAATAAAATCTGGCGAGCAGCTATTTAAACGATCAAACACTTCGTTTGTTTATTTGTGGCTTGAAGTTAGGCTCGCAGAAAATGCCGTTCATGAGTTAAATTTAGTAGGAATAACACAACCTGTGACGTAGGCTATAGTATACCCAATTATTAGGTGATACTCTACAGCTTTATTGTTTTTAAGCGACTGAAACTGAAACCGGTTTGCACTTGTTTATGTTCGTGTATCAATTGGTTGGGATTGTAATGCAATATGTCAAGAATAAATACAAATAGGAAGTATACGAAAAATCTCCAGAATAAAAACCCATTACATGCATGATTAAATATAAAAGTATTGCCTATAAGCTCGTTCAAAACGTTTAATTATTAAAACACTACAGTGCGTCAAATAATTTGGTCTAATTATTAACATTATACTAATATAATACCTGATATAATAAATATTCTATATGTATATAACATATCGTCGCATTTATCCAATGGTCGAATATATATTATATATCGTCGAATTTAACCCATTGATACACGAAGGTAAACAAGTACAAACCGCGTAAAAACAACAAAGCTGTATAGTATCACCAGATAAAGATTTTACATAGAATCTTAGAGTGCGTTTAATAATTTAGCCAGGGATACCAAACGAAAGGCTATATATTTTAAATACAATTTTTGCATTCGTCACTTTGTGAATGAAGTTGAAAGTTAAGTTCTTACATCATTTAACGAATCTCTTTAACCGCAATTCATATGAGTATATTAATGGAATTTGCAACAAAAATACACAATTTCAATTCACTAGCATATAAGACATGTTAACTATCTTTGATGGGGTATCTTTTCATAAGTTGGCATTGTCTGTAACTTCTCTCCCAACAATTGTAAAAAGGTTGATAAGATCGGACACCGATATAAATTCTCAAAATGTCACGTATAATTACACTATTCAAATAATAATAATAATAAAAACAATCCTCCTAAACTCTTAATTTAGAAATCAAACAAAATCAAAAACGTAATGTTGACAGCACAGTTAATTTTAACCCTTAAATTAAAGAAACAAAAATATTTATAGGAAAACAATAACTTTATGACATGCTAATGGCAACCAAATCAATATGAAAATTAATGGGGAAAAACTGGATCCTACCACACGATTTTCCGGACAATAAAAAATTCACCGACAACAATTGAAAACTGCGACACTATCATTAGATTTTTATATATAGTAAGAGTTTAGATATTATATTTTATGTATATATATCAAACGTTAATGTTTCAAGGTCAAGTGACACTGCCCGGTATACATTTGCCCGGTATACCCTACACTGATGTTTTTTTAAGGTCAAGTGCCACTGCCCGGTATATATTTGCCCGATACTCCAAACACTGATATTTCTTCTAATTTATCGTCAGTAAGTATTAAAATATAGAATAAATATAAATATAATAATATTAATGAATAAATTAATATAAAATTGAATATAACAAATATTTCGGACATTCACCAAAGCGACTATGTGATTGTTGACATTCACCGGTGAGAGTCAGAAATAAGGGTATTTAGCAAATATTTCGGACATACACCAAGCGACTACGTGAATGTNTGTTCCCATTAACATGATACGGTGGCCAAAATAGTCATCAAATTTATAATCTTTTGATTTTTAACTGTTGGTTGTTACTTTTTATCTAGGATCCCACAAGTAAGAGCCGTGTAAGGGAACTTGAAAGAAAATCGGCCACCATGTTTTTCTCTTTTCTATTGATTTGTTGCAGTCAGCAATGTGCTTCTAGCTTTTATTCACATACAAGATATGCTTACAAAACATACAGATTGGTAAATAAATAAAATATAATGCTATCCTTTGACATTTGAGCTGTTATCTTTGTTTTAACTTTAGTACAGCGTCACTTGTTTTCAAAATACCAAATTATTTTTTCGGATAAATACCTATTGACGTTTAATCGGCATGGAATTTAGTTTAGATTTCATTCGAATCTTTCTAAGGAACCGAAACTATGAGTCTCAGAGTACCGTTAAAAAAGAAAATTGCTATATAAATAGAATTTTTTCAAAAATTAATTTTAATAAAATCCAATAAAATAAATAAGTTTAATTACGTATATATCAAATAATTTCTCAAAGATGAAAGAGGTTACAGCCTCTCATAAATTAATGAGTCTGTTTTTTTTTCAAACAAAACACGGTTATTTATTCATAATTAAAAGAGTTTTGCAAGTGGAGTTGGTAAGTATTTCAGAGCTTATTTTGGTCTATGAAATTAATGTTCTTTTAGGAGTTATTGCATGCAATATAAATACGCGTACATATGTAATAAATAATACATATATTTTGCATTTCCTTGAGTTCATTACTTGGGATGCAAAATATGTGCGTGTAGAAAATTAGAAACATTGACATTAAAAATTTAGTTACTGAAAGTCGTTACTGTACTAATGACTCTTGCATTTATCCTGAAAATGTCCTAGAAAAATACAATAAAAAGATTCTATAAAGTGGTTTGATGGACAATGGACATTTTATAAATTTAAATCTCCACAAATATCCTTAAACATCTTGATTTTATTAGAATTTATATTGTATAAATGAACACAATTTAAAAGGCACATACTAATGCAGGCAACAAAATTAAGTTAATAAATAGAAAATTTTTATTGTAAACAACTATCTAGGAATTTATCCAGATAATGTCCTGATTAAAATAGAATAAATTTTTTTATGTAAAGCAGTTAGAGGGACAAATGCTATTTAATAAATTAAAATCTCCACATAGGACCTTAAACATGGGAATTTATTAGAATAAATATTGTATAAATAAACACAAGTAAAATTGGCACAGAGCAACAAAAACAAACATATAAATAGAAGTTTTTCTTAAAGACAACTAACATGACCTTAATATCACCTCATTTATTATTTAAAATGAGTGTTTAACTTAAATATTTTTGACCAAGTTATATATATGTATATATATATATATAAATATTTCGTCGTTTTATTTTATTTTCCACAAAAAAAACAACCTCGTGCAGCGTAACGTATCTTACTTTTCTAATAATTATTTTACTTCGGGAACTATATAGATGGCACAACTTAACAAGGATAGATAGGATAGAGTGATGAATTACATCCAGACCCGAAGCAGGGTTCAAACCCTGGATGTGTACTAGGCAACCTTGACCGCCAGACTGTCCACATGGTTTAATTCGTCACTTCATTTTCGATTGTCTAATTTTTATTCTAGTAAAAGATTTCCAACAGCGGACTAAGATGCGGTTTCGAGTTGATGAAAAAACTGCGTCATATATTTAAGAGTTAGCGTTTCGTCACAAATCACGTCACAAGTCGTGACTTTCTTCCGATACTTGATCCAGGAGTTCCTTTGTCTTCTGGATTAGGTTCAAAATTACAAGGCTGCGCAGTTGCACATTAGTAGTCGTAAACCCAAAAATTGGGTCGGCTGTTCAACGACGGTAATAAATTAATAAAAATTCAGGCTATCCTGGCTCTTATTCTTTTCTGTTAAATAACATACATATTTTTCTTGTCATAAAATACGAAACTTATCCCTAAAATAAAGTTTAAAAAAAATACAAAGAAATATTTGTTCTATTTTAAATTTTTTTATTATCTATGAGCATAGTTGTCTTTTCGATCCCTGCAATTTGTTGCAATTTACGTACGTTCATATTGTTAAGGAAACCTGTAATCTTTCTTTTGCTTTAATCGTGGCTTCAAAGAACTTTTCGCCTAAATGTTTTTATTTTAGAAATAGTTCAGTTAGTGGCAACCTAGAAAGCGTGTAACCTTACGGCAACCTTGTATCGGAATTTTTTTTTTATCGTCACGAAAATGTTTGTACTAAAAACCTTTTTTCAAATAAAGCAAAAATATTGAAGTCTCAAACCTTTCATCCTAAAAGGATTAAAAATCATTTTTTAAAGCTTTTTTAAAAAAGTATTGTCACTTACGTCCGTCATGACGTTTTAGCTGACGTCCCACTAGCGATAGGATCAAATTGCATTGTCCATTAAAATTTCATGACAAGGTGGATTTTATCTGAGCATGCAAGACTTTGCGAAAAGAAACCTTATAATTACCTAGATTTAAGATTATTTTCACCTTGAGACTTTATCGCGCTAGAAAACCCTAAGTGAACCTCGATTTAAGGTTTTTATATAGAAGGTTGTTTCCCAAGGTTTTTCATGTGCGTAGAATAGAGCAGATTGTCACAGATTTCGTTTCAAGGTTAGAAGGTTTACACGTAAACCGCATAACAAACCTTTTTAGGTTCACATTAAAATGTTTTTACTGAATAAAAATAAACCTTATTTTGCTATCTGGGAAAATTTTTTTTTGTTTTGTCGTGTCTATGACATAGCCGAATCAAATGTTTCCATGCGTCTTGATTACTGCTCCTGCTATTTGCCTGATGTTATCGTCATAAAGGTCTATCAATGACGGCAAGACTCCTATTTCTCTCAGATTAGCACTCATTGCTGGAATCTCAAAGATGTTGCATGGTGTCAGCGGCGTATCTGGGCAGTTTCCACAATTCCTATATACTTTCCTGCCCTCTCTGTCGATCTTCATGCCTCTGTGGTGGTTGGTTCTCAGTCTGGCTATAGTTTTTGTTGTGGACTGGGAAATAATGTCACCCTATTTAAACTGATACCTACAAGCTGATTACTTTGGTTACTTGCGGATGTTTTGATGCACCCTGTTTTTGATGCAAGCAATGCACCCTGTAATCGTGTTACCATTCATCATTAAAAACCAATCGGACATTGTAATCGTTGCGTTTGCGAAATTAATATTAATAATTGGCGGCGGATAGACATGTCAGTCAAAAATAAAAGTTGGATGTTAAGTATGGTAATTACGTAGCTCACTTTATAAAACAAGAAATATATATATAAAAAAATTTTTTTTTTGTAAAGTCAATTTCTACTTAGGTCAACGCAGAAATTTTTTATTTTAGTTACTTTTTATTAAATAATAAAATTTTTTTTCTCTCATATTAAACTCAAATTAATTCATTAAATTTAATGAATGAATTGATATTTGGAAAAAAACTGTATTAACATCAAGTGTCATCGACTACAGGTTTAAAAATATGTATTCGAACTTCAGTGGATGAGTAAAAAAGTATTTTATTAACGATTGAAAATTTGAACAAGATATAGGGAGCATATATGGCAGAACTTTTACTTTCGTTACTTGTACCGCCGGTACAAGTAAAAAGTACGTACTTTTACTTGTACTTCGTTACTTTTTAAATTTAGTACTTTTTCTTGTACTTTCGTTACTTTTTTAGGGAAAAAGTACAAGTATTTGTAACGGAAATGTCGAATGAAATCGTTAATTTTTTCTAAAACTCGGTAAGCTTTCTGAAAAAAAAAAAAATGCTTTGGAAATGCAATTATTTTGCAAAATGAATAAAAATATTAATTAGCAAGTTATTTTCATTCATTTTCGAGTTTTATGCATTTGTTTAATACATTTTAAATAAAAAATTTTGGATTTTGTTATTACGTTTTTTAATTTTCTGTTTGAACTCACTAATAATACAATTTTTGTCTTAATACATTTTTTACTAAATACATTTCTACCTAGTAAATTTTTTACTAAAATAACGTTTATGCCCGACCTTGTCAAACAATGCCCTGTCAAATCTCTAAGAGCTTCAGAACTATTTGTGCTACTGCAAACTATTATAATTACTATTTTAACTGTTGAAAACTCAAAGGTATTAATTTAGCCGCTGATACTAAAATTCGTTTACAAATTTTAATTATTCCGTTAATCAGAAATGTTTGGAAAATGATTTTCTTGCATGACTTCAGCATTAGCCATTGTTACAAATAAAATTGTAGACTGTTCTGTTTCAACTTATACTGCACATGCAATTATTTTTTACTAGCTCAAAGATCACAAAGCTATATGAAACCCCGTGTTTGCTTTGTTTATGTTTGTGCTTTTAAAACGCGTTTCTATAGAGTAAAACAATTTTAAATCAATGGTAATTTAAATAAATAAAAATAATAAACTAAAAATTAAAATCAATAGATAAAATTTCTTTTTCGTGCAAATCCATAAAAAGTTTGATATTAAAATTATATTTGATTTTAAAATTATATTATACGATTATATTATAAAATTATATTATAATATTCTTCCGAATTTAAAAATAAATTAATGTCCATAACTTTCAAAATTAAAAATAATTAAATAAATAACAACAATTTTGCAAAAACATTAAAGAACATAAGAATATTATTCAATAAAATTTTAGGTTACTTTGAATTTTCGATTTCCTAGAAATGTACTTTTAAATCGTTACTTTTTTTGTTTAGTACTTGTACTTTTACTTGTACTTTTTACTCGTTACTTTTTAAAATAAGAACTTTTTACTTTTTACTCGTTATTTTTTTTAAAAATACTTGTACTTTTACTCGTTACTTTTTAAAAGTAACGTTGCCATATATGATAGGGAGAATATGAACTAATAGTAGGAATTGAATTATAAACAGATTTCTTTCCACATAAAGCAGAAAAAAAAAGATCTTAAAATAAAAGATTCATAAAACAAAAACTTCCTTGATATTCAGATGAAGAAGATAACAAAAGTGAGAGAGAAATCAAATTGTAACTTTCTTTCGTCCAAATATCAATGTCTAAAGCTATATTTTAGTTTCAAATAACTTTTAAACCAAAACAACACGATTGCGCTTATGTTAGAATCTCGTTTAATTGGATCCAAAATATTTATCCTAGTTTATTAAAAGAAGCCAATCCTTGTTTTCACGAGTGATTTGCTTGAAAGAAGAAGAAGAAAAAAAATCTTCCTTCAAGATCCCTCGCGTCCAAGTCAACAATTTTTATTTCATTCTCGCAAAAGTTGACGCTGTACAAGCCGCACCTTGGCGAGGAAAAAAAATAATGAAGAAAAGGAAGGAATAGGAAAGCACCTCCATTTTCCCAACTGTTGACAAAATGCCTTCCTCTTGCTCAAAGAAAGAAGATTGGGAGCTTTTTAGATGTCTGAAGTTTCACTAGAAACCTCAGCGGACGTTTGAATTTAAGTAAATTTCGTAGAATCTTGTCACAGAGT
This sequence comes from Parasteatoda tepidariorum, assembly GCF_043381705.1. Taxonomy (NCBI): domain Eukaryota; kingdom Metazoa; phylum Arthropoda; class Arachnida; order Araneae; family Theridiidae; genus Parasteatoda; species Parasteatoda tepidariorum. Next base: position 7,105,336 of record NC_092208.1, on the reverse strand, counting down.
GAGCCGTTCCAAAAATCTAAACTTTTTCCTTCTATCGTAAAACGAAACAGAATGAATAAATAGAAAAAAAAGGAAGCTTTACAAACACCAAATCTTTCTTTTTTTCCCCCCACTGCTGACTTTTCTTTTGAGAATTCAGCAAGACACGATGGATGCCTCCATGATAAATAAACAATCTAACCGAAAGCCAATCTTCAGTCCGCCGCTTTTTCAATTCCTACACTTATTGTGATGCTTTTTGTAGCGGTAAAAGGTTTTATTTCTCCTCCGTCTCTTTCCCCACTGCTTTCATTTGAAGCGCAAACGGTTGACCAGTAAAAATAAGGCGATTCGAAAAATAACCGTTGTTTATATTGTGTAACGGGATTTCGTAAGTTTGATATAAGCACTTACGATGCCACTGAGTTTCGTATTTACCACCTCCTTCATAAATCTTTAAAATGAGTTTACATTTTCGCAGAGTTCTGCTCCTGTAAATTCTCAATAAACCAGAAATGTGTCTGATAAGAAGCAATTTTCTTTAGACCAATCGCCCAAACGATTAATCTGACTTTAAACTTTATTTATGCAATAAATGCCATACTGTCACTAGTGAGTTGAAACAGAGGAAAGAACACGTAGCATAAAACTTTCACTTTCATCTGTTTGGTTATACAGTGCAGTAAAAAATCATCGCAAACGCGTCATTAACGTTTGTGAGGTGCAACAATGCAGAGAAAAAATTTCATAAACACCTCCTTAATCTTTGTGAGGTGAAGCAAGGCAGTGAAAGATTGCCATAAACGTGTCATTAACATTTGTGAGGTGAAACAATGCAGTCAAAAAATGTTATAAACACCTTGTTAACATTCCTGAGGTGAAACAATGCAGTAACAAATTGTCATAAACGCGTTAGTAACATTTGTGAGAAGAAAAAAAAGCAGTGAAAAAAAATGTCATAAGCGCCTCATTAATTTTTGTTAGGTGAAACAATACAGTGAAAGATTGTCATAAACGCTTCATTAACATTTGTGAGGTGAAACAATACGGAGAAAAAATGTCATAAACGTCTCATTAACATTCGTGAGGTGAAACAATACAGAGAAAGATTGTCATAAACGCTTCATTAACATTTGTGAGGTGAAATAATGCGGAGAAAAAATGTCATAAACGTCTCATTAACATTTGTTAGGTGAAACAATACAGTGAAAGATTGCCATAAACGCTTCATTAACATTTGTGAGGTGAAATAATGCGGAGAAAAAATGTCATAAACGTCTCATTAACATTTGTGAGGTAAAACAATACAGTGAAAGATTGCCATAAACACTTCATTAACATTTGTGAGGTGAAACAATGCGGAGAAAAAATATCATAAACGCTTGATTTATATTTGTGAGGTGAAACAATACAGTTAAAGATTGTCATAAACATGTCATTAACTTTTGTGAGGTGAAAAATTGCACTGAAAAATGTCATAAACGCCTCATTAACCTTTGTGAGGTGAAAACGGTACAGTGAAAAAAAAAAGTCATTATCTACGCACTTTCGTTAGTGAATGGTAACAGTGCAGTAAACAGATATCATAAATGCCCCACTGTAATTAACGAGGGGAAACAATGCAGTGAACAGATATCATTAACTCACAATGTGAAGTTAATCAGAGTAGTGATCAGAGTTCATAAACATTCTGATGTCATCAGCGCTAAAATTCCGTTTACTACATTTTTATCAGAGTTATTAAAATGTTTCTGTTTTGAACATTTGAAGTTTCAAGTCTGAAAGTGTTGAAACTATAGAAAAAATAACTATTAAATAAGAAATGAACGAAACAAAAAGGCGAAAACACGTGACTTAAACGTTCCAAAAATCTACGAGCAAATCTAATTCTTTTTTAAGATCTGAGACTTTATGAAATACAAATTGATTTTTCCAAGATCTATACTATGCCTCGAAATGCACACGTAAGAGAAGGAAAAAAAAAGTTTATGAGATAGTAAAGTGAAAAAATAAATGCGCCGGTGGGGGAAGATATTGATTTTGTTCTCGTTTTTATTTTTTTATTTTATAAAATCAGTTATTTTTTTCATTCTTTAGAAGAATTTTCGAAACTCGTCTGCTGCCATTTTAAAAAGAAGTGAAGAGAAGTGATATAGCAAAAAGCGAAAGGAAACGCATCCTTGAAAAAAGCTACAGATATATTTTCCAACGTCTTTTCCCTTGCTGATATTTATTTGAAAAAGATAAGGAAATCCCTTGTTGTGAAGAGTGCTAGAAATCACTTAGAAAGCTAAATTCATTCCAGTCATAACATACTCGAGTATGCTTTGTTATGATTTTAAGATATTACTTTTAAACAATAAAATAATCTGCAGTAAATAGAACATTATATGGGCAATTCCACGAAAGTGTCAACTTTTAAGTGAATTTTTTTTTTATGAATTGCATATTTTAATTTTAAAAATATGTTCAAAAATAGCCAAAGTCTACATATTACTGTTTAATTTTTGATAATTTTAAGTTTTTTGAATCTGGCAGCATTCTAAAGTAATCACATGGCTGACAAGTGAATTCTTCACATTTGTGCTCAAATTGTTTTCTTGAAAAATACTTATAAAATAAAAGAAATGTATCTTTCTTTTGCAATATTTTGATAAAAATATGCATATAGTACAAAATTTAAACATTTAAAACATAGCCTTTAAGTCATTTTAAGTTTAATATATTAAATAAAAGTAACTTTTTTTTGTGTCATTCCGTCACATGTTTTAGTATATTTTTTTAAATAGCAACTGCGTTTTTGAATGAAAATGTGTATATTTTGGAATATAAAGCAGATGTGGCATAAGAATCAATGAGAAATTGTAAAATTCTATGCATTTGATTATTAACTTCCAATAATTAGCGTGACGGAATGACACATCTTCGGCGATGGAATGACAAAACGAGTCCTTGAGAAGCTTAGTCAAAAACTAGGGAATTTTTTTTTTTTCAATTAACCTAATGGCTAAAACAGCTGTTGAAAGACAGATAAAATGTTGAAAAAGACCAAGATCCCCATGATATGATGAAGAAAAAAAACAGAGAAAGAAAGGCAGAGAAGAAAGCTTCCGCGACAAAAGTTGGACTTAAAAAACTCAGAAGTGCAAACGCTGTTGTGCAGAGATTGTGTAAACAAAGAAAAAATCAAATTCTACCAATCTCTTCACATACAAATAATTTAAATTCCCTATACAAATTCCTGCAGAGTCTTGGTAAAGCCATAAAAAAAATTGTACACTCACCATAAAAAAAATTGTACACTCACTTCCAAAATCACCAATAGAGGTAAAAAAATTAATTCAGTCTTTATGTGAGAAGTATTTAACATCGAACTCAAAAGAAACTAAGTGAGAAAAGTAATGTTGATGAGCTGTTTAATTTGGTTAAAAAAATTTTACTGTCAAGATGATGTTAGTTACAAGCCCCCAAGTATGAAGGATTCAGTCATAATACAAACTCTGACAGAGTAACGAAGAGTGCAGATGCAATATATACTTATGGCCTTAAAAGAGGCTTTTCATAAAGAAGCATATATTGATGTAAAGTGTGTCTTATCTCATTTTTGTTCTTATTCTCATTTTTGTTAAGTGTATTTCATTAATACCTCACAGCACATGCACCTATAAATACCATGTAATTGTGATGTTGTTCTAAAAGGCCAAACAAGATGTTGGCTGCTGTAAAACGGCACATAATATGTAAAAGAATTTTATGATTTCATAAAGTCGAAGCAACAAATCGTTGAAGTTTTGTTTTTGTCCAGCTATTCTATTTAAGAGAGGGCAAAAGAGAATGACTTCAGCTAGACACTTGCTACATTAGCATTGCCAGGAACAAGAGACCTGCACTAGATGCTCATGTAGTTGAGAAGCGAATCATCAAAATTGGAATGCTTTCTAATTTTAACCAAAACCAAGTGTATGATTTGAAAAGCCACTGTTTTGAAGAGGAAATGGAAAATATGATTGAGGAGTATGCGGTCGGCTCTTTAATCATTGTCCCATACTGCGAAAAAAAAGAAGGCACATTTATATGCAGCGCAAATTACTTTGATAAACAAAGACGATTTAGATGTTAAAGTATTTAAAGAACATGGGACAAAAATTGATTTATGCATAAATTTCCTGAGAACGAAGATAAGATGTGACATTGGCAAGTTAGATATAAAACCTCTTCTGAGACAACCTAATTTTCAAATTGTTGAAATTTTAACTGATTCTTACGTAAATATTAATTCTGTTTATCTGTTACATTCTGTTTATCATTTACATATTAATAAAACATTTTTTAAATGAAGACTTTCTTCCACTAAACTTTTTGTCATTCCGTCACGGTCATTCCGTCACAGCAAATAGATGTTAATAACTGCTAGCCAACCTGAGGTTAATTTTCCAAATTCACAATTTACATTGCTTACACATTATACTAAAAGTAAAAAATAGTTCAGGAAAATAATAGTTGCAAAATTCACAGAAACTACCAGTTCTAAGCGGCATGCCGAAAGCTTGGTTGCCAAAATGTCATTCCGTCACACAAGTAAAAAGTTCATAAAATTAAAAATAAAAAAAATACAAAATTCTTTTTTTTAGTTTATGAATCACATTATACCAATAATAATAATATGCATAAGAAAAAATCATGTTTATTTGAAATTAGATGCATAGAAACTTCAATTAATTGTCATCATGCAAGTCAAAATGTCATTCCGTCACATATGGAATTGCCCATATATGTTTAATTTGTAGTTGAAGTCAAGCATAATGGTTGTTAAATACCTTACATTTTTAAAAATTAATTCTTTTGTTGCAAATGGAACTAAAACAAATAAGTTATGGTTGCCAAACGTCTTAAATTTTTAAAACTATCAAATACTCAGCTGTAAATGAAACAAAAAACAATTAAGGTATAGTTTCTTAACACCTTGCATTTTTGTTAAACAATTAATTCTCTAGTTGCAAATGGAACTAAAAGAAATAAGCTATGGCTGCCAAACGTCTTAAAGTTTTACAACTATCCAATATTCAGCTGTAAATGAAACTAAGAACAATTAAGGTATAATTTCTTAACACCTTACATTTTTTTAAACAATTAATTCTCTAGTTGCAAATGGAACTAAAATAAATAAGTTATGGTTGCCAAACGTCTTAAAGTTTTAAAACTATCCAATATTCAGCTGTAAATGAAACTAAGAACAATTAAGGTATAGTTTCTTAACACCTTACATTTTTTTAAACAATTAATTCTCTAGTTGCAAATGGAACTAAAACAAATAAGCTATGGTTGCCAAACGTCTTAAATTTTTAAAACTATCCAATATTCAGCTGTAAATGAAACTGAGAACAATTAAGTTATAATTGCTAAACATCTTAAACTTTTAAAGCAATCAAATCTTTGGTTAAAAAAAAAAGGAAACTAAAGCAAACAAGTTATGACTACTAAAACTAGATAAATTTTTTAAACATTTAAATCTTTAGTAAATTGAACAAAAACAAATAATTTATGGCTTTTAAACACCATACATTTTTTAACAATTAAATCTTGAGTTTTAAAAGGAACTAAAAACAAATAACCTTATTTTTACTTCGATTCTTATTTTGACTAACCTTATTTTAAATTCGTTAAGATTTCAATTCTTACAAGCCTTCCCATTGTACCTTTCAACAGTTGATTCAATTTTTGCTAGAACTCGATTCTTCCAAGCCTTCCTGCTAAACCTGCTACTGTTGATTCAGTTTTTGCTAGACTTCTATTCTTTCAAGCCTTCCTGCTAAACCTTCTAATGTTGATTCAGTTTTTGCTAGACTTCGATTCTTACACGCCTTCCTATTACACCTTTCAACAGTTGATTCAGTTTTTGCTAGACTTCGATTCTTTCAAACCTTCCTACTAAACCTTCTACTGTTGATTCAGTTTTTGGTAGACATCGATTCTTACACGCCTTCCTATTACACCTTTCAACAGTTGATTCAGTTTTTGCTAGAAATCGATTCTTCCAAGCCTTCCTGCTAAACCTTCTATTGTTGATTCAGTTTTTGCTAGACTTCGATTCTTACACGCCTTCCTATTACACCTTTCAACAGTTGATTCAGTTTTTGCTAGAAATCGATTCTTCCAAGCCTTCCTGCTAAACCTTCTATTGTTGATTCAGTTTTTGCTAGACTTCGATTCTTACACGCCTTCCTATTACACCTTTCAGCAGTTGATTCAGTTTTTGCTAGACTTCGATTCTTTCAAACCTTCCTGCTAAACCTTCTACTGTTGATTCAGTTTTTGCTAGACTTCAATTCTTACATGCCTTCCTGTTACACCTTTCAACAGTTGATTCAGTTCTTACTAGACCTTGATTCTTCCAAGCCATCCTGCTAAACCTTCGACTGTTAATCAGACTTCGATTCTTCCTATTAGACTGTTTTCCTTCTTCTGAGTTATGCTACAAAATCGTTAATATCCATCTACCCCGTTTTGGTTTGTATGTCATTTGCAACCCGATTAACAATATTAAGTTTTATACTTTAAAGATCTCATTAGTTTCGGAAATATTGGGGGCATTTGTCACATATCTTGCCAATGCAACCATGGCTACATTGGGCGAACAAAACACGTTGTAAAATATAGATCCGAAAAGATAATAATTTAGATCCGTCGTTAAACAACCGACCTGATTTTGGGTTTACGACTGATGTTCAACTCTGTAGCCTTGAACTTTTGAACCCGATCCAGAAGACGAGGAAACACCTGGATCAAGAATTGGGAGATTTTCGTCTTCGTGGAGGATTTTTTGACGGAACTAACCCGCATTTGCGTTACACGGAGAGGAAAACTGTGAAACATCCCCACGGTTAACCGGACGGCAAGGGGACTCGAACCCATGATCCGTCTACCACTGAGGATACCTTATGTCAGCACTGTGGTCGGTGCAAGCCGGATGCGGAATTCGTATAGACCAGCCATCGCTCGGATTCGAACCGGTTCACCTTATTGGAAGGAGAACGCTCTATCCTTTAAACCATCACGGTTCAGGTAAAGACGATAGATACGTCCAGAATTTTTGCATTCTTCCACATTCAATGTTCAATCTTCTAATTTTTAGGTTCCGTTTAAATAAATAATTTTTTTTGTTTAGCTTTTCTCGACACTTCACATTACTTTCATTTTTTTTAAAATCTCTTTTCCTTCCCTAAGTTGCTTGGGGCAGTTACTCACAAACTCTACTCCCATAAAAATCTTCATTGAATTAAAAGTTTGTCGTCTCAAAAGTGTAAAGGAGGACATTAGGACCTTCTTATTCTCTCAAAAACATCTGGGCAAGAAAAAATATACGATATGCCCTTTAAATGAGTTAATTTTCTGACGCTTACGAAAAAAAGCTAAATATTATTCCCCCTTTTTTCAGTAGTCAATTTTGAAGTTTTTTTTAAAATTTTTAAATATTCAATGTTATACTCAATGTGAATAATTTAGCGTGTAAAATGTGTACAATTTAATTATATTCAACGTATATACGTGTTATATTCAATGTGCATAATTTAGTGATTTAATTTCTTACAAGAAGTTTAAAAACATATATTTAGCGCGGTTATTACGAAACACCCTGCATGTATTATCCTGGGCTCCACCCAGTCGATAAAGATACATGAAATAAAGTTACTTAATGTATAATACCGTTATTTAACGGTTATAATATGGTTATTTAACGTTAAATCAAGTTTTTAAGATAAAAATTAGTGGAAAGAATAGTCAAAATAAAGAATTCGCATTGCTATTAGATATGTTTTTTCATAACCGTCATTGAATAACCGTGCCAATTTTTGGGTTTACGACTACTAATGTTCAACTCCGCAGCCTCGTAATTTTGAACCCAATCCAGAAAACGAGGGAACTCCTGGATCAAGTATTTTGAGAAATTTTGCCTTCGTGGAGAACTTCTTGATGGAACTAACCCGCATTTGCGTTACATGGAGAGGAAGATCACGAGGACCTCCCACGGTTAACTGACGGCAAGGCGACTGTAACCCATGATTCGTCTACCACTGAGAATATTTCACGTCAGCACTGGGGTCGGTGCTAGCCGGATGCGGAATTCATATCGACCAGCCATCGCCGGGATCGAACCTCAGTTCACCTCAATGAAGGGCGAACGCTCTATCCCCTGAGCCATCGCGTCTCGCTATAAGATATTTGGAACAAATCCTAACAAAGGACTTCAAAACTTCAAAGGATTTCATTCTAAAAATCATAAAGATAGGAAATGAAACTTTATATCAACTTCAATCATGATTAAATTTCGCATAACTTCGAGTAAGTTAAAGTAAAAAAAAAATAAATAAATTGCTAATTACAAAATAAAATAGAGCAGTTAATTTTTATGTTGTCAAATTTTATTACAAATTCAAGGGGAATACATCTAGTATTTTTTGAAGCGCAAATTATTCAAATGAATTATTACAAGCATTAAACGTTAACCTTTTGATGCAGAATTTTTAAGCATATTTTTCATTCTTCTTTCATTATTTAGTATTAATTTAGGTCAAAATAAGTGAAAAAAATTACATATTTACCATTTTAGGGCTAGGAAATGCAGCATGAGACACTGGTATCTTTCTCTGTGTTAAAGGCAAAGTTTTTCATACACGACTTACTTCCAAACAACGATTTTTTAAACTTGCTTTTATTTAAATCGAATCGAAACAGTTAATCACCATTAAAATTTCTTTAATTTACACAATCAATTACTGATTAAATTTTGAATAAGAATGAAAAACTAATTTTTCAAAAAAAATTTTTTTTTGGATTTCATATTTTAGTTTAAATATAACTCCGGTAATCTAATAGATGTTTTTTTAGTAACTATTAGACTGTTTTCTTATAATTAAAAAATTCTGCTAATATATTTTTGCTTGCAATTAGTGTGTCAGAAAAAAAATACATAAAAAGGGCACAGGTAACCCATATGCGTCAAAGGGTTACATAATAACACGTAGTTACCTAATGCAAGCTACGTTACGTTAGCTACGTAATTATGTTAACGTGATAAAGCTATAAAAGGAATATGTTACAGTGAATGACCAAAATCAAGAGATCGTCTACTTTCACCGGTGAATGTCAACAATCATCCACCGTGAATGACTGAAATCAAGAGAATTTCGACTTTCACCGGTGAATGTCAACAATCATCCACCGTGATTGACCGAAATCAAGAGAATTTCGACTTTCACCGGTGAATGTCAACAATTATCCACCGTGAATGACCGAAATCAAGAGATCGTCTACTTTCACCGGTGAATGTCAACAATCATCCACCGTGAATGACCGAAATCAAGAGAATTTCGACTTTCACCGGTGAATGTCAACAATCATCCACCGTGAATGACAGAAATCAAGAGAATGTCGACTTTTGCCGGTGAATGTCAACAATCACATAGTCGCTTTGGTGAATGTCCGAAATATTTGTTACATCCGATTTGATATTAATTTATTCGCTGATACTATTATATTTATTCGATATTTTAATATCTGTTCAGGATAGATTAGGAGAAACATTAATTTCGGAGTACACATTAAATGCATACCGGGCAGTGGCACTGAACCTTAAAAAACATCAGTGTAGGGTATACCGGGCATTGGCACTTAACTAGACCTAGTATATATTTAAGTCCCGTTTTAACTATCCAAGTTTTTGGACGAAAATGGATTAAAATTGATGGAAACTTCTTTTGCTTTTAGTTTGGATCATGTAAACGTACATCCAAGTGCTTGGTTGAAGTCCTTGGACTGTAGTAGAGCATGTTCTACTTTCCATCCAAGTTTTTCCTCACTTAACCAATCAGCTTCTTCAGTTTTGTGACGTCAACAAGCAGACATCAGATTATGTCCTTCTGTTGTCTTTTTTCATATATTTTAATCCAAATAAAGTATTCCGTTAGGGTCCATTTGTGTTATTATGATTTTATTTGAATTTATTTAGTAGTTTCAAATTCATGTAAGTAGGATTTTATGATGTTGAATAAGAACAGTGCGCATGCGCAAGGTTTTCGTCCGATCCATCAGTGAGATTCAAGAACTTGGATAGTGTCGACGAATCATCCACTTTCTTGGAGGGAGAAGTTTCTCCTATTTCTCGGGTTCAAGAACTTAAAACCGAGTAAACAGGACTAAGTGATTGTCAACATTCACCGGTAGAAGTCAACAATCACCAATTTTGATCATTCACAGTAACAAATATACTTTTCTCGCTTATGGTAGCATTTTCTTTCAGTTTCAACCAACTAAAAAAACTATATTAAATCTTATTACTGTTTAAATTTTTTTTATCACTTACTTTTTCCTGGCACGCTTTATGTATTTTTGGTTAAAGAGTATAATTTGAGAGAGATTACTTACTTACAACCGGCATTAAGATAGCTGGGTCTTGTATTTTGGCTTTACTGAGCATGGGAAGTACTTCATCTAAAATATCTGTTTTTTCTAGTTTATCTATTATTTTTTCAATGCACGTCAGAGCATTAGCTTGAACCTTAAATGAAAAGAAAAGATAAAATACGTTAAAAAGGCTAATTGAATAAAATACACACAAATCAATTATACCTAATTTAAATTTTCCTATTGTTTAAAATTAACTTTAAAGTGTCTTTAGTAGGATTATATGTTTATTTAAAAGAAACAAGTAATTTAATTTTTTTTTAAAAATTCAATTCCTATTTAGGTCAACAAGAATAAATTTTTATTTCGGTTACTTTTCGATAAATAATTAAAATTTTTTCTCCCATATAGAACTAAAATTAATCTATATTATATAAAACGCTAATACGTACGTATGTATCAATAAAACCGATGATATTTCTTTTCTCGCGCTGGCAACAGTTTTCATTTTTAATTGATTGGATTCGGCGCGCAAGAGCACGTAGTGAGCAACCAGATAACAATAACCAGAGTGAGCATTATCAGGTTGTTCAATTCAGATTCATGCACTAAAAA
>NC_092208.1:7086971-7093555 GCF_043381705.1 Parasteatoda tepidariorum | reverse complement strand
GTTTTAAAGTCTTTCCCACCAAAGGGCTAAAACCATGTGTTGTAAAACAATATGTAATAGTACTGAACGCCGGATGTAAAGCATCGGCTTCGATGAAGATAATTTTGTGAGAATTTTCTTGATTATTCGGTGAGAATTCACCCGATTAGACATATGATGCTCCCTAGATGCTCTTGCTCGCCGAAGCCTATCAATTAAAACGTATTAGCGTTTTATATAATATAGATTAGCCATATGATGCTCACTACGTGCTCTTGCGCGCATTCATTCAATACAAACACTTAAACGTTTTTTAGACGTTTAGGTAGCTCCCAGTAAAAAAATGTCAATTCAACAGCGGCCTTTTAAAGCATTCTCACTTCAATTAATTAATTAATTCCTAATTGAGTTTAAATTAAATATTGTCATGTTTTTAGTGCATGAATCTGAATTGAACAACCTGATAATGCTCACTCTGGTTATTGTTATCTGGTTGCTCAGTACGTGCTCTTGCGCGCCGAATCCAATCAATTAAAAATGAAAACTGTTGCCAACGCGAGAAAAGAAATATCATCGGTTTTATTGATACATACGCATTAGCGTTTTATATAATATAGATTTATTTAAAAATGAGTGGATGAATAAAAAAGTATTTTATTAAGTATTGAAAATTTGAACAAGATAGAGGGAGAGCGTGAACTAATAGTAGGAATTGAAAAAGATACGATAAAATACGTTAAAAAGGCTAATTGAATAAAATACATACAAATCAATACTACCTAATTTAGTTTTTGTATTTTTTTAAAATTAATTATAAAATGCGTATAGTAGGATTATATGTTTTTTTATTTAATAAAACTAATATTTTTATAAGGTCGTAAAACATTAAAAAATAGATTTTTGATGTTCAAAACACAATAAAAATTCTGAAAATCTTTCATTTTTTGTTTTAAACTAATATGACTTTAATGACTAATATGACTTTGTTTTAAACTAAAAATTATGCTTAGCATTAGCTCCAAACGCTGTCTCCTATTAACATGCAATATTCATTTCTTAAATTTTATAGTCTGTAATTAAGCTACATTTTGTGCTTAAACGACTTACAACACTCATTTTTTTCCTTAATATTCCTATCAGCGCTAAAATTTCGAATAAAACCTTATCAGTAGCATTTATCTTATCAGTGCTATTACTTGAGTATTGCATTCAAAATTTTAAAAACGTGTCTGTCATTTTTTCTTGTAAAAATATAAGGTTATTCAATGTTCATGTATTAATTTTCCTTTGATTTCAGTGTGTTAAGAATAAGTATTTAAGTAATATGATTCGTAATTCTAAGAAATTATGGAAAAGTGCCATTTCAAATTATTAATAGCTTCCTTTAGATAATCTTATTTTACGAACGTCATTACCGTTTCTCTTGTTATACCGATTATTATCGTGCCTAGTATTAAATCCATTATTGGCTTGTAATCATAACTACATTATTAACGTATCATCGTTATTTGCTATCTCATATTAGCCCAATTATTTTTAGGGCTCATATTTACAGCCCCTGCCCAAATTATTAGACGCACTATAAGATTTTGTGTAAATTCTTAATTATCAAGTGATTTACAGCATTACAGCTTTATTGTTTTTACGCAAATGAAACCGGTTTGCACCTGTTTACGTTCGTGCATCAATGGGTTAACATTGTAATGCAATACGTTAAAAATAAATACAAATAGAAAGCATATAAAAAAATCTCTTGAATTAAAACCCATTGCATGTTTCTTTAAGTATAAAAGTATTGTATATAAACTCGTGCAAAACATGTAATTATTAAAAGTCTAATGATTTGGTTAGTCTAATGATTTGGTTGAATTATTAATAATAATATACTAAGCAGTTTTTAAATTTAAAATATGTTTAATTGGCTAGAGAAACGAAAGGTATAATAGCAGATGATAAAGCGATGTAAGAAACTGAAAAAGAAGTCACCGTTTGTGTTTGGAACACATTAAGGGTTGTTTCAATTTCAAGCGCGGAGATGTTTCTCTTCTTACTCCCGCGCTGAAATGAGCTATGCGTCCTAGGAGGTTTAGCCAAATGCCAACTTATGGTGAATGAGCTATAGTTTGTCTCAAACAAAGTCGCAAATAAAACTATATTTTCGAAAAAATTCTCTTTAATTTTTAATTGAATTCAATAATCATTATAAAATGATTTGAATAAATCGCCATGCCATTTTTTAAGCAAATTAAAATACGTTAGTCTGTACACAAATGATTTCGTTTTGTAAAACGAATGCGTTAAAAAAAGCTTATTAATCGCTTTGTTGTTGTCGAGTAAAAAAAATAATAACTTTCAGTTTCACTCTAATGTTCCTTTACTTTTTGTTACTATTCAGTGGCAACAGCTAAACTCAGACAGTTAAAATAAACTTACTTTTTGAGAAGATTTCGAAAAAAAAAATAAATAAAATCGAAACTATTACTAAGAGTAAATTTAAGATAAACTGAAAGAGAAATCGAAAACGTCTTTCTTCATCTAATAGTTTTCTTCAAAAAGTAAGAAAGGAGGGAGGGGGGAGAGGCAAGCAAAGAGAAACATTAGAAGGGTTCGTTTCCTAATATGGGCAGAGATTCCAGCAGAATTAAATGCAAGAGTAAATTTAAACGTCGAACAGTTCAGTCCGTCCACCCACATTTTTCCGAAATTTGTTTCTAAAAAGAGAAAGTTTATCGATCTCGAAACATTGTAAGCGGATTAAATTTATTCTTAAAAATATTGATTTTATAAAGTACTTTGTTATGCGTATTTTTTGATGGAGTTTCATTGCAGATATGCTTGTCGGAGGTAATTACGCCTTTGGTGAAACTTGAAACATGTCTATAAGGATTAAGTTTTGCAAATCATCGAAAAAAGTTCTAAAAATGAGACAAATTGCATAAACTGTGCACAAAATGAAAACGTAACACCTCCATAAGTTCTGATCTACAGCCCCTGGCCAAATTATTAGACGTACTATAAGATTCTATGTAAAATCTTAATTATCAGGTGATTCTATACTGCTTTATTGTTTTTATATGACTAAAATCGGTTGCCTTTTTGGATGACGTTTTGATGGAACTAACCATTTGCGAACTTAGCATGTAACTTATCATTTTCGTTACATAGAGAGGAAAGCCACGAACCCCCCCCCCGGTTAGTCCTACGGCAAAGGGACTCTAACCCATGATCCGTCTGCCACTGAGAATATTTTACGTCAGCACTAAGTTCGGCGCAAGTTGAAAAGTGGAATTCATATCGGCCAGTCATCGCTGGGATTCGAACTTGGTTTACCTCACTGGAAGGCAAACGCTCTATCCCCTGCGCCACAACGACTGATTACCTGAATTTTGTTTTATTTTATAACCGCTATTGAACAACCAACATAATTTTTTTGGGGGGAGGGGTTTACGTCTACTTATGTTCAAATCTGTAGCCTTGTAATTTTAAACTCAATACAGAAACAAAGAAACTCCTGAGTTAAGTACGAGGGTTGCTATTTATATTTCTGGCCTTGGCAATAGTAAGTGTTGCTAGGCGACCGCAGACGATTTTAATCGAAAGTTTGATATTTTTAAACATAAATTCAGCAGACGATTTACCATTATAGCTTCATTTGTGTTGTTGACAGTAAATTGAAAAGTTCTTCTCTTTCAAAAAATGGAATTGAATCGTGAACATTTTCGTGCCATTATTTTTCATAACTTTCGACGTGGATTGTCAAGACAAGAGTGCTTCGATGAACTTAATTCTTTATTCAGCGATAAAGCGCCATCCTACAGCACTGTAAAAAATTGGTATAACGAATTTAATCGTGGTCGATGTTCGATCCAGGACGAATCCCGTGCAGGTCGTCCAAAATCCGTTGTTGTGCCAGAAAAGATCGATGCTGTGCGTGAACTGATAAAGCAAGATCGTCATGTGACATACCGTGAGATAGAGGCGTCTTTGGACATTAGTATGACTAGCATCAATAAAATATTGCATGAACATTTGAGCGTAAAAAAAATTTGTTCGCGTTGGATCCCGCATAATCTGACAAACGCTCAAAAAAAGGCTCGTGTCGATTGGTGCAAGGAAATGTTGGAAAAATACGTTCAAGGTACATCAAAGGCTGTGTATAACATCTACACAGGTGACGAATCATGGATCTATGCATATGAGCCGGAAACAAAACAGCAATCAACTGTATGGGTCTTCCAAGACGAGGCAAAACCAACAAAAGTTGTTCGAGGAAGAAGCACATCGAAACAAATGATTGCCTGTTTCTTCGGCATTAACGGTCATGTGGCAACAGTGGCGTTAGAGCAACGCAGGACGGTCAATTCTGAATGGTACACGACCATTTGTTTGCCAGAAGTCATCGGAGAAATTCGAAAAAAGCAGAAGAACAGGCGAATCATTCTTCATCATGACAATGCGAGCTCTCACACATCGACTCAAACAAAGGCATTTCTGACGGAGCGAAAGATCGAACTGATGGGTCATCCGCCGTACAGCCCTGATTTGGCACCCAATGACTTCTTCTTATTCCCACACATCAAAAATAAATTACGTGGACAACGATTTTCGACCCCCGAAGAAGCGGTTGATGCATTCAAAACGCATGTTTTGGAGTTACCTCAATCGGACTGGAAAAAGTGCTTTGAAAATTGGTTCAAACGCATGCAAAAGTGTATTGATCATCATGGAGAATATTTTGAAAAACAATAAAACCAACTTCGATCCTACATATTTGTTTTTTCATTATTAGGCCAGAAATATAAATAGTAACCCTCGTATTGGGAGAAATGTTTCTTTGTGGAGGACTTTTTGATAGAACAAACATGTTTTGAGTTACATGGTGAGGAAAACCACGAAAACATTCCACGGTTAGATCTGGTGGCAAGGGGACTCTAACCCATGATAAGTCAACCATTGAGGATATTTTACGTCAGCAATGTGGTTGGTGCGAACTGGGTGCGGAATTCGCATCGACATGCCTTCGCTGGGATTCGAACACCGTTTGAAGACGAACGCTCTATCCCCTGAGTTTCTATTGCGAATGTTAATAATTTTTATTCGTTTAGGAAAATATTTTCCAATTTAACCCCTTCCTTCTCGCTCCCGTGAAAATGACGGGGTTTGAGGTTTCGCCCTCTATTTCTCGCTCCCGTGATATTTATGGGCTGGAATGTCCAGTAGTAACGTGACAATAAGAATAAAACTAATTCATTTCTTTTACCCGGAGGACATTTTTTTCTCATTTTACACACCAGATGGCAGTACCAGGATAGTTTTAAGGTAATTGTTGAAAGTTTTGTTGCTCCAGAAGATATGAAAACAATAAGAGATGTAGGAAGGAAACTCGGTACTACTGTCCAGATTGTGACGTTGGCCTCTCTATCTCATGCTTTGAAATTTATCTCACAAGAAAATATTACTAATCTTTATTTATATTATACGTAAGTTTAATAAAATTCTTTTTTAATGCTTAAAACACATATTTTTTATACTTCCCTTGCTTGCTGGAAAACCAACATTAGCCTTTCCTAAAAATTTAATTTTTTAAAATTTCAAGCTAAAAACAAATCAAAAATTAAAAATGAATATATATACATATATAGATATTGTCTATACACATATTTTTACATAATTTTCAGGGATAAAAAATACGCATTTTTATGACCGTTTTCTTGAAAATTAACTTATCGTTAAGGGGTTAAAACATGAAATACACCGAGTTATTTCAGCTCTTATTTGTCTATACTTATGCTCGTGTTGGCGACAACTCAAAAAAACAGTCGCCAACATATGATCCCTTTAACACGATTAGTACCATAAAATCTTCAGAAACATTAAGATATTTGTTAAACTGAAATAAAAATCTAAATTAAATATTGCCATTGTTTTTCGCATGTTAAGGTACAAAATTATGGAATCGAACTACCCTCGTTTGTATTTAAATGAATCAATTTTATGAACAGAGAATGAAAAAAACTGAACATACTTTGATTCCGGTGTTGTTTTCAAAGACTTGCTTGGTTCTTGGCAGCACCATTTTTCGGACGGCGGTCTCCTCCAAGAAGTCGGCGGTCTGAGCGACCGCATGCAAAGCAGCACACTGAAAATACATCATTTAGCATCATTTTTAGCATTTGCATCACTTTTGCATCAATACATACGCATCATTTTAAAAAACATCTTTTCGAAATTGGGCAAAAATAGGGACATTTTATAATCAGAAGTAGTATTTTTAATGGTGGTCACTTTTTCAAAAATTGATATTTCTAAACTATTAATATTAACTAGGGGACTAAGCCCACTGTTCGGTGCTGCTCACCAGCCCCGATGATTGATTGGAAATAATTGTTATTTCCTAGCACTATCAATCATGGCTAAATAAATCATGTCCGTTATTTAACAATTGGGTATACTATAGCCTACGTCACAGGTTGTGTTATTCCTACTAAATTTAACCCATGAACGGCATTTTCTGCGAGCCTAACTTCAAGCCACAAATAAACAAACGAAGTGTTTGATCGTTTAAATAGCTGCTCGCCAGATTTTATTGCATTATAAAGAAAAGT